>NC_057722.1:47188275-47208581 GCF_004010195.1 Chiloscyllium plagiosum | reverse complement strand
GGACTTGATGTATACACACAAAAAAAACCAGAGTAAATTTTTAACTAGTCCCTGGTAAAGAAATAAAAATCCTTACCTTAAAAGAAAAAGCAGAGTAGTTAAGAAGGTTAGAGGAGGAGGGTGGGTGGGAGATACTACAGGTGTAGAATCTCGGGTTTAGCCGCCTTCCTGACTTATATACTCACTTTTCCTTCCCGGCTGCCCCTCTGCTTGCCGTCACTTCCTCTGCTGCTCCCGCTCTTTCTGTGGAGAGAGAGTAAAAGAATTGTAAAGAATGACACGACACGACCAGCTATCCTTAGTAGCCACACACGCAGACGACAAGCAACATGAACTCGACTGGGACAACACTACCATTATAGGGCAAGCCAACCAAAGAACAGCCAGAGAATTCCTAGAAGCATGGCACTCATCCACAAACTCCATCAACAAACACATCGACCTGGACCCAAAATACCGGCCACTACAGCAGACAGCTGAAACTGACAACCGGAAGCGGCAGGGACAGGCCACTATAAATGCCGGAGGAAACACCACAGAAGCGCTTCACAGGAGGCTGCCAAGCACTGAGGATGTCACCTAGACAGGGTACGAAATGTTTGCAACAAAAATTTCCAGCTCGGCGAACAGAACCACAACAACGAGCACCCAAGCTACAAATCTTCTCCCAAACTTTGAATTGAGATCCTTGCTTTTCCTGACACATTTAAGTGATCCAGATCCTGGAATGTAGGGGATAATTTCAAAGTTTATGATGACATATAACTTGGGAGGAATGTAAACTGTGAGGAGGACAGGCTAAAATTTCAAAAACTGCTTCACAAGAACAAGAGACAATGTGGGAGTGGGCAGATATGTGGCAGATGAGGTTCAATTTAGAGAAGCGTAAAGTGAAATAAACAGTGCTCTACTGAAGTGTGTAAAGGCACAGAGAGAGAGAGACCGGCAGAATGAATCAAAGATCCTTTGGAAGGCACCTTCCACACCCTCAATCACAACTATTTAGAAGGTCATGGACAGCAGATGCAAGGGAACATCACCACCTGCAAGTTTCCCTCACCATTCTGACTTGGAAATATATCATCATTTCTTCATTGTCGCTGTGTCAAAATCCTGGCATTGTGGGTCCATCTACAGTACACGGATTGCAGTGGTTTAAGAAGGTAGCTTACCACTACTTTCTTAGGGGCAACTAGGGTTAGGCAATAAATGCTGCCTGGCCATTAACACCCATGTCCCAGTGAATAGAAAATGTTTTTAACATGGCAAGACATTACAGTGCTGTTAATAAAGCTTTTCGTAAAACAGGCTTTCGATACAGAGCAAGAAGCCATACTTATATAAGGTACCATTTAGACCTCAGTTAGAGTATTGTACTATTCTGGGTGCCACATTATAGAAAGGATGTGAATACATTAGATGGCAGCATGATGGCTCAGTGGTTACCAGTGCTGTCTCACAGTGCCAGGGATCTAGGTTTGATTCCAGCCCTGGATTCCATATCTATGTAGATTTTGCATGTTCTGCCCATGTCTGCATGGATTTCCTCTGAATGTTCCAGTTTCCTCCCACAATCCAAAGATGTGCAGGTTTGGTGGATTGGCCATGCCACATTACTCTGTAGTGTTCAAAGATGTGCAGCATAGGTGGATTAGCCATGGAAAATGCAGTGTTACAGGGATAGCGTGTGGGTGGGATGCTCTTCTGAGGGTTAATGCAGACTCGATGGGCCAAATGGCCTCTTTCCAAACTGTATGGATTTCTACAATTCTAGAGTCAAAGAGACATTTATGCGAATGAGTTTGAGACAATTTAGTTCTGGAATGATTAGCTAAGTTGGGATTCTTTCCTTGAAGAGAAAAAGTCTTCAAGTGTTCAAGTAGTCTCCTCCTAAGTGGTTAGAGAGATATCTTTGCTTAGAAATGCATCAAGAACCAATGGGCACAGTTTTAAAGTGTTTGGTAAAAGGAGGTGAAAAATGGCTTTTCACGCAGTGAATAGTCAGGATCTAGAATGAACTGTCTGTAAATGTGCTGGAGGTGTATTCACCTCAGGCATTCAAGAGGGTGGGAGTGTTTATTTCAATAGAAACCATGTGAAATGTTAGAGGGAAAAGGCAGGAGATTGACATTAAGTTAAAATGCTTTCTTCACAGTAGCTATTCTGTGGTTCTGGTGATTATTGTGGTTGTTGGAGGTCAATCAGCTTAGCTCAGGACATCTCTGCAGGAGATCCTCAGGGTAGTGTCCTAGGCCCAACCATCTTCAACTGCTTCATCAATGACCTTCCCTCCATCAAGAGATCAAAAGTGGGGATGTTCGCCAATGATTGCACAATGTTCAGCACCATTCACAACTCCTCAGATCCTGTGATTACAAGAGTAGGACAGAGAATAAGAATCATACAGCAAGTAATTCACCTCCTGATCCCCCAAAGCCTGTACGGCATCTACAAGACACAAGTCAGGAGTGTGATGGAATGCTCCCCAATTGCCTGAGTGAGTATAGCTCCAAGAAACTTCCAAAAAGCTTAACACCATCAAGGACAAAATAGCCTGCTGATGGGTGCCACATCCACAAACATTCACTCCCTCTACAACATTTAGATAAGTACTTGAATAAGAAATGTTTGGAGGGGTATGGGCTAAACGCAGGCACGTAGGATTAGTTTGGGATTATGGTCGGCATGGACCGATTAGACCAAAGGGTCTGTTTCCGTTCTGTATGACTCTATGACTCTATAATTGATGCTCAGTAGCAGCAGTGTGTACAATCAACAAGATGTACTGCAAAAATTCACCAAAGATCTTTAAACAGCACCTTCCAAACCCACAAATACTACTATCTAGAAGGACAAGGACAAAGATGCAATGGGAACACCGCCACCTACAAATTCCCCTCCAAACCACTTACTATCCTGACTTGGAAATAAATTGCTGTTCCTTCAGTGTACTGCATTAAAATCCAGGAACTGCCTTCCTAACAGTATTTTGGGTATCTCTCCACCAAATGGACTGCAGCAGTTCAAGAAGGTAACTCACTATCAACATCTTATGGGCATCTAGGGATAGACAGTAAATGCTGTCTCAGCCAGCAAAGCGCACATCCCATGAATGAATAAATAAAAACTTATTCAAAAGCAAATAGCACCTTACGAATGCCCACAAAGATTTATGCAACTTTTCACAATCCTTCCAATAATCCAGTACTCTTAAATCTAACTTGCAAACTGGATGTATTCCTTTAGATAGCACTGCTGGCAATCACTCTTGCAGTTGATCACATTCAGCCATATGTGTTTAAGAAATGAAGTTAAATATAGCATTGAGGTAAAAAATTGTGTTAAATTTTGCAACTGATGCTAACTGATGTTCTAATTTACCTATAGGCTTTTGCATATTTAGTTGGTGGAATAATGCTAAATCAGTATTGGAAGAACTACTCTTCATATGCCCTAATTGTCCATTGGTATCAGTTCTGATGATCCTACTTTGTCCTCTTTGCTCCCTCTGACAAGCTCAGCCATCTCATCCATCTCACTCCCATTTCCAGCTCAATGGAATCATCCACATCTCATCCCCCTTCTCTAAATGTAAGCAGAAGATCTCCAACAAGAGCTTGTTTCCCTGCTCCAGATGTCCCTCAAAGATCCAATCCTGGCCTTTTCCCCAGTTACAGATATTGGTTTGCAGAAACAAGATTAGCTTTCTCATGTGTCTTGATTACACCCAACTCTACTTTTCAAACTTGCTCTGGCAATTAAAAATCTTGCAGAGAATGGTTAGAATATAGACCTTGCTACCACACAGAGTGGTTGAGTCAAAAAGAATAAATGCAGTTACAGAAAATCTGTAGACAAATGCATGTGGGAGATGTGGATCGAAGATTATGACAAAAGGATGAAGCGGTTTGGAAAGGCCGATGTTTAAGGCCAAATAATCTGTTTATTTGTTGCATGTTCAATGTAAAATGTAAAAATGAGACTTAAAGGCAAGGTGAAGATAAGCCCAAACTAATGCAAAATGAGGAGATATTCCGAGTATTTATTTGAATAATGTTACAAACATTCTGGGTATTAATTGAAGTTATGGCATGAAACAGGCATAATTACTCTTGCACAGTTTGCAATTGGTCAGAAAATTACTGGGATTGAAATATCAGCTGCAAACACAGGTAATGCTGACATGACCAATTTTTCAAACTCTCACACGTCTTTCATGCCCTTGGAACAAGCATATCCAATCAGAAACTATAACTTCCTGTAAAGTTCACAGGGGCTAACCTCCCAAAAATGCTTATTGTTAAAAGTGTAAGGATTTTGTTGCATTGGTATGTTAGATTGAGGAATTCAGAAGTTGTAATGCCACTGAATGTCAATCTTAGCAATACTAAAGAATTTTGAGCCTTATTTTTTAAAATAAATAACTGAGTGATTTTAAACCTAAAACACAGGTTAAACAATAGCCATAAACAATGTTCAGAAGAAGGGTCACTGGACCCAAAACTCTGCTTTTCTCTCACAGATGCTGCCAGACCTGCTGTGTTTTCCCAGCAATTTCTGTTTTTTTGTTTCTGATTCTCAGTATCTGCAGTTCTTTGGGGTTTATTTTTGCCATAAACAAACTGTTACTAGTGGCATTATAGCAAGAATATTAATTCAGAAACTCAGCGAATGCTCTGGGGGCGCCAGGTTCAAAACCCACCCTGGCAGAATTTGAATTTAATAAACACAGATCTGGAATTAAGAGTCTGGAACTGTTAACCATGAAACCATTCGGTTCTGTCAACAAAGGACAGAACTGCTAGACTGGGTCTGCAACAGGTAGTGACATAACCAACAAGAGGGAAAAACGTACTTGACTTTATCCTTATCAATCTGCTGGCTGCAGATGTATCTGTTCATGACAGTATCAGTAAGAGTGACCAGCGTACAGTCCTTTTGGAGATGAAATCCCACCTTCACATTGAGAATATCTTCCATCGTGTTGTGGGGCACTAACAGTGCACTAAATGGGACAGACTTTGATCAGATCTAGAAGCTCAAGATTGGGCATCCATGTGGTGCTGTGGGAAATCAGCAGCAGCAGAATTGTACTCCAGTATAATCTATAACCTCATGGCTTGGCATATCTCCCACTCAACTGTTGTCATCAAGCCGAGGGATCAACCTTGGTTCAATGGAGACTGCAGGGTGGTATGCCAGGAGCAGCAGCCAGGCATAACTGAAAATGAAGTGTCAACCTGGTGAAGCCACCAAACAGGGCTACTTGCATGCCAAATAACATAAGCAATAAATGATAGACAGAGCTAAATGATTCCACAACCAACTGATCAGATCTAAGCTCTGCAGTCCTGCCACATCCAGTCATGAATGATGATGGACAATTAAACAACTCACTGGAGGCGGCGGCAGCACCACAAAAATCCCCATTCTCAATGCTGGAAGAACCCAGCACATCTGTGCAATAGATAAGGCTGAAGCCTTCGTAGCAATCATCAGCAGAAGTGCCAAGTGGATGTTCCATCTCAGCCACCTCCAGTAGTCCCCAAAAGTACAGATAGCAATCTTCAGCCAATTCAATTCACTCCAAATGATGTCAAGAAATGATTGGAAGCCCCGGATATAGCAAAGACTATGGGCCATGACAACATTCTGGCGATAGTACTGAAGAATTGTGCTCCAGAGCAAGCTGTTCCAGTACAGTTACAACACTGGCATCTACTAGACAATGTGGAAAACTGCACAGGTGGGTCCACAAAAAGCAGGAAAATCTAACCCGATCTGTTACTGCCCCAGCAGATCAGTAAGATGATGGAGAGTGTAATGAACAGTGCTATCCAGCAGCACCTGCTCAACAATAGCCCAGTTTGGGTTCTGCCAGGGGCACTCAGCTCCTGATCTCATTACAGCCTTGGTTTAAACATGAACGAAAGAGTTGAATTCCAGGGGTGTGGTGACAATAACAGCCCTTGACATTGAGGCCATATTTGACCAAGTCTGGTATCAAGGAGCCCTAGCAAAACTGGAATCAACTTCTCTGCTGGTGAGAGTCATACTTGGCACATAGTGAGATGGTTGTGGTTGTTGGAGGTCAATCATCTCAGCTCCAAGTTATTTCTGCAGGCATCCTCAGGGTAATGTCCTAGGTACAACCATCTTCAGTTGCTTCACCCAATGACCTTCGCTCCATCATAAGGTCAAAGGTGGGGATGTTCGCTGATGATTGTACAATGTTCAGGACCATTTGTGACTCCTAATTTACTGTCTAATGTCCATGTTCAAATGCAACAATATCCGGGCTTGGGCTAAGTGGAAACAAACATTTGCATCACACAAATGCTGGGCAATGACTATCATCAATAAGAGACAGTCTAACCATCGCCCTGTGAGATTCAATAGTCCCCACTCACCTGGATGAATGTAGCTCCAACAATATTCAAGATGCTTGATACCATCCAGATCAAAGCAGCCTGTTTGAATGGCACCACATGCACAAGCATCTTCTCCCCCAACCACCAACAGCCAGTAGCAGCAGTGTGTATTGTCTGCAAGATGCACTGTAGTAATTCACCAAAGATGCTTCGACAGCACCTTCCAAACCCATGACCACTTCCATCCAAAAGGATAAGGACAGCATATACATGAGAACATCCTCGCCTGCAGGTTCCCCTCCAAGCCATTTACCATCCTGACTTGAACTTATATTAGTGTTCCTTCACTCTCACTGGGTCAAAATCATGATTCATGGAGGCAGATTCATGGAGACAGCAGTGGAGTGAGTTTGTGCCCAGTAGAAGAATATGCGACATCAGCAGTGGCTGCATCAGCGATGTGGGCCTCAAGCGGACTCATGGCAGTTGCAGAGTGGAATTTGGGCTGGTGCAGTACCCGGCAGCTTTGGTGGTATCTGCATTGGCAAGTTGCAGTGAGGACAAACAGTGGCGAAAGCATCTGTGGAGGTGATTTGGCGCCAAACAATGGCAACTTTTGTTCCAGCGGCAGCAGTGAGGTGAAAGGACTTGTGCCTGGCCACCAGGCCCATGGCCCACCATGGAGCTCTTAATAAGAGGACTGTAAATTTGAACACTCATTTTTTTTTTCTTTAGTCTTCTTCCTTTATACTCTATGTCTATTTTTCTGGGTTTTAAGATGATGGCAGAGTGTGGCAAACCCCTTTCACTGTACTTCATAACAAAATACATGTGACAATAAATAAATCAAATCAAATCAAATCCTGGAAATGACTTCCTAATGGCGTTGTGGATCTACCTGCACATGGACTGCAGTAGTGCAGGTAGGCAGCTCACCATCACAATGTCAAGGGTAATTAGCAATGGGAAATAAATGCTGGCTGGCCAGTGATGCCCATGTTCCAAGAATGAATAAATATATAAAAAAAGAGTCCTCTTAGGAGTTCTCATGGCACAGTGGTATTGTCCCTACATTCAACCAGGAGTCCTGGATTTAAGTCCTACCTTTTCCACAGATGTGTAGTAGCATCTCTGAACGGGTGGATTGCAAAATATCTTGAACAGTCATCGTTTGCTGGGCTAATAATAAAAATGAATATGCTTTATTCCTATTTTGCCACATTGAGATAGTCATTCTTACTCATTACAAAAGCTGATAAAAATCACAGGCTTTTCAGTGCCCAAGATGTTCAACCCTCAACTCGCATTTACATTTCAGCAGTAAACTTCCAAAGCTCAGACCTTTGTGATGTGTCTTGACGTTTATATAAACTATAGTACCAAGAAATCCTGTAAAAGGATTTTTACTTGTGCAGCCTTCTTCTGAAAACAACTGGAGGAAGTGTGCAGTGGTTCACAAGAGTTTGTCAAGTAATGTGATGAGAAATTTAGAAGGTGTTTCAATACATTTAGTTATGTAAACTTAAACATTTTCTTTATCTGCCTGGCACCATCCATTCCCATTAATAAAAACTTTTCATATTAGTTAAAATGAGTTAATAGGTAGATTTTTTATGTGGCCTGTGGCAACAGATCAAAGTAGGGGTTGAGTCTAAATGAGCTAAATTCCCGACATTGTCCCACCATCACCTTCCTCAATGTCAGCAGCGAAAGGGATCAGCTTTAGGTATTTTTAATCAATCTGTTGACGTTACAATACATCTCTGGATTAGTTAGGCCCAAAACCTGGGCCATTTTAGCCCAGAGGTAGGGACTCTACCATTGCACCACAAGAACCCTACAACCAATCAGCTTTATACAGAATGGCATGGAACAGGTATTAATAAAAATGTCAGGATCAGCAAAGACATCCCATCACACGCACATATGGTGAAATAGCTTGGAATGATCTGGACCAGATGGCCAAATGGGCTGAGAAGTGGCAGATAGAGTTTAATTCAGATAAATGCGAGGTGCTGCATTTTGGGAAAGCAAATCTTAGCAGGACTTATACACTTAATGGTAAGGTCCTAAGGAGTGTTGCTGAACAAAGAGACCTTGGAGTGCAGGTTCATAGCTCCTTGAAAGTGGAGTCGCAGGTAGATAGGATAGTGAAGAAGGCGTTTGGTATGCTCTGGAGTGTCGGAGGCTGAGGGGTGACCTTATAGAGGTTTACAAAATTATGAAGGGCATAGATAGGATAAATAGACAAAGTATTTTCCCTGGGGTAGGGGAGTCCAGAACTAGATGGCATAGGTTTAGGGTGAGAAGGGAAAGATATAAGAGATCTAAGGGGCAACTTTTTCACGCAGAGGGTGGTACATGTATGGAATGAGCTGCCAGAGGATGTGGTGGAGGCTGGTACAATTGCAACATTTAAGAGGCATTTGGATGGGTATATGAACAGGAAGGGTTTGGAGGGATATGGGCCGGGTGCTGGCAGGTGGGACTAGATTGGGTTGGGATATCTGGTTGGCATGGACGGGCTGGACCGAAGGGTCTGTTTCCATGCTGTACATCTCTATGACTCTATGACTCTAAATGATGCTATTAAAAACTGTAAAGTCCAGCTCAGAATAAATGACCATGAATTTGTTTCCAACATATATGAATGCCAGTAGTTGTGAGAAATCAGTAATGGGTAATTACCTGTTCTCAGCCCTTTCTAAAGCAACAATGTCCTCAAATTGCGCCCGATGTTAGTATAGGGTTAAATCACTGGCACCAAGTATGACCAGACATTGTATGGCCTACCATGGCATGAGCCATGAAGCTGGCATGAGGCCCAATGCTAAAGCAAATCAATATGCCTACGTCAGTCAGTCACAAACTGATTTCATGTTGTGCTGTGTAAGCTTCAGTCAGTTGCAGATATAAAACAGTCAAACAATGAACCTTGAAGGGACTACTTGAAGCCACCTCTCAAAAGGCTCATCCAAGATTTTTGCTTATCTAGATGTGAATATTTCCCAATGGAAGTCTAGCCCAGAATACCAGATTGTAAGTCATGCTGGTTTCAATAGATCTATCTGAAATAAGTTTTGAATAGTTTCAGGAAGATTCCCAGTGGGTGTCAAAACTGTCCAGTGGTGTGTGTATGACATGCACCTCTTCATTGAGTTCCAGGGACCTGTTACATAGTAGTTGAATTATATTGATTTTAGTTGGTTTGTTACAAAGTTAACAACAGTTGCAATATTTTTATAAGCTGTGTGAATGTGAGTGAGAACTGCATGGAGATGTGCTAACTGACTACATCACTATGGTGAATGAAGGGAAGAGATAGGAATGTTCTAGTGATTGAAGACTGTACAATTAAGAGGATAGATAGTATCTTCTCAAGCTGTGAGTGTTCCAAAACTTTGCTGACCACAGACGTAAGACTGACTGGTCTGTAATTGCCAGGGATTTCCCTATTACCCTTATTGAAAAGAAGAACAACATTCGCCTCCTTCCAATCCTCCGGTACAACTCCTGTAGAGAGTGAGGAGGCAAATATCCTCGCCAGCGGCTTAGCAACCTCCTTTCCCGCTTCCCGGAGCAGTCTAGGATAAATCTGGTCTGGCCCTGGAGACTTATCAATCTTAATGTTTTCCAAAATTTCTAGCACATCAACTTCATCAATCTTGATCTGGTCAAGACTGTATCTCAGCTCCACTAAGTTTTCATTCACAACAAGTTCCCTTTCCTTGGTGAAAACCGAAGCAAAAAACTCATTTAGGGCTTCCCCTATGTGCTCAGACTCCACACACAAGTTCCCTACGCTATCCCTGATCGGTCCTACCTTCTCCTTGATCATTCTCTTATTCTTCATGTATGAATAAAATGCCTTTGGGTTCTCCCTAATCCGTCTTGCAAAGCCTTTTTCATGCCCCCTCCTGGCTCTCCTCAGTCCAATTCTGAGCTCTTTTCCAGCTAGCCTGTAATCCTCTAAAGCTGTGCTAGACCCTTGCTTCCTCCACTTTACGTAAGCTGCCTTCTTCCTTTTGACACGAAGTTCCTCTGTTCCCATCATCCAAGGTTCCTTAACCTTACCCCCTTCTTACCTGTCTTAGAGGAACAAATTTGTGCATCACTCACAACAACTGCTCCTCAAATAGTCTCCACATTCCTTGCATATTACATGTTTATCTAAAAGCCCCTTAAACACCCCATTGTATTTATCTCTGTCAACAACTGCAACAGACTCTTACCACTCACTGTGTAAAAACTTGCCCCTCATTTCTGCTTTGAACTTTTTCACTCTCACCTTACATGCCTGCTCTGTAGTATTGGATATTTCAAATCAGGGAAAAAGATTCTGACTGTCAATCCTATCTATGTATCTCATAATTTCATAGACTTCTTTAAAGTCTCCCCTTAGCCTCTGCTGCTCCAGAGAAAACAGCTTAACCAAAGTCTTGTAAATCTGTAACATGGCATCCAACTCTTGTACTCAATGCCCTGACCAATAAAGGCAAACATGCTGCATGCCTTCTTTACCACCCATGCTGTATGACTCTGTGACTCTAATATGTTGTGGATCTGGCCACAAGTTAGGCTATTTTGGGTCTGGTAATGCGTAATGAGGCAGGCTTAATAAATCATCACAGAGGAAAAGATCCCCAAGAACACACTGACCATAACATGGTAGAATTTAAAGTTCAGAATGCGAGTGAGAACTTTGTGTGGGAAACAACTGTGATAAACTTAAAAGAAGTTGCGTACAATGGAATGAGGGTAGAGTTAGCTGGAGTGGACCTGAAAAGGAGATTAGCAACAAAGATGGTTGTGGACAAATACAGATGTTTAAGAAAATTGTTCATGATTATAAAGATATATTCCAGGATTTCAGGAAGGGGATAAGTCAACCATGGTTAACAGAAAGGTTAAGGACAGCAACAAATTAAAAGAAAAACACACAGTGTGACAAAGATTTATGACAAACCAGAGGACCAACAAACCAGCAAACCAATAAAAGCTAACCAAATGAAAATAAAAAAGGAGAAAATAAACTTTGAGGGTAAACTTGCATCTAATATAAAGACTGACAGCAAAAGAGTCTTTAAAAGCATAAGAAGGAAGAGAGAGGAAATGGACATAGGTTGCTTTAGAGAATGAGGCTGGGGAAATAATAATAGAGAACCAAGAAATAACAGAGGAATTGAATAAATGTTTTGCATCAGTCATCACAGTCGAAGACTCTGGGGGCATTGGTGGGTATTGGTGTGTATATTGGTGTAGATAGAGGATTGGCTACTAACGGATGACAGGGATTTGGAATAAGTAGGGGGGCAACCTGTAACAAGTGGTCTCAGCACAAGGATCAGTGCTGAGACCACAATTATTTACAATATATATTAATAATGTGAATGAGAGAAGTGATTATACTATTGACAAGTTTGTGGATGAAATAAAAACAGGTGGAAAGCAACTGGTGAGGATGATACAAGGGGCTGAATCTTACATGTTTTGGTTAAATCCAAGTTGTATTAAATTTTCTCAAGGAATTTCAACTGTGCAAGATCTCTTACTGTATATTTCCAAACTCACCTCATTAACTATCTACCCCACCCCAACGTAATTTCTCATGTCACATTCTAACCACATCTTATCATGCACTATTCCTGGAACAACTCGCTATCTGCAGTTGTTACATCTGGGCCAACTTTAAAAGCCCGTCGTGCACCCAAACAAACACTGTCAGTCTGGAGCTGCCCAGATAGTTCCTGACATTCTTCCCTGGATGTGGCAAAAAGGGGGAAATAAGCTGCTTGCCTTGCGGATGGGGACCTGAAGGTCCTGCTGGATGGGACAGTGCACACATGAGTTAATGTAATCTCAGCCATCTGGCACAAAGAGCAGCACTGTAAGAAGAAGGTCAATGTCCCTCTCCACTCCACCAGCATAACTACCACCACTTTGTCCCTTATAGCTCACAATCATTCCTTCTCTGCTATTGTACCCAGCTCCCACCAAAGCTCATGTTCTACCACTCTCACTATTGCCTGCAACATCAGCCCTCACTCACTGTCAATTTCTGGCACCAATAACTCTGAATGCTCGGTGCATTGCCCACTTACTCACTTGGGGCACCTCCCACCTGCTCCAACAGTAACAGCTGTGCCACCCACTTTTGTCTCCCATAATACTTGCTTCTTCCAGAATCCATGAGGAAAACAACTCACACGAAGGTAGGAAGAGTCAATATGGACGGTGGCCTGCTTGACATTGAACTCTTCCCTCTTATGGGGCGGGGACCCTGATTCTGACTGGCCTGAGCAGCTAATGCCCCTGGACTGGTACCAGAAGCTGCCTTTGACTTACTGTACTAGGATCTTCTCACCAAAGGCTACTCCTTGGCTTGACTAAGCACTGCTGATAACCATAACAATCTTCCTGGCTTTGGCAAGACTAGACAGAAGTATTGAGAGCCGATACTTGGGCTGATGGGGTGAAGCAGAAAAGGGCAAGACAAGGCAGAAATGATGTGAGCATCCAGGTAGGCTCGAAGTGAATGATCGCAAGTCCAGTAATGCAGTTTGGACCAGTCCATGAGCTGCGTGCATGCCTCTGAGCACACAGTCTCCTCGTAGCAGTATTGCAATGATATTTGCCAGTGCAACAATGAAATGCAGAAATGTCCTGAGAGTGGATTAAAGATGTGCCATAAAGGTCCTTACAGACTGGCATATGCCAGATGCCAATATCTGTTGGGTGTGTGTCTGCGTGAGCAGTACCCATGGTATACACCTTGAGATGTTGGTGCCTCGTGTCCAACGTAGAGGTCCTTCAGTGAAACTGGTGAGCTGAATTTGCCAGGTACCTCTCTGATTTACGTGTCAAGTTTTCTTGATGTCTAGCTTTTTTGGCAGATTCAGTAAGATAGAAAGCTGAATGTTAGTAAGATGAGTTGGGACATCAAATTAATGTTTAACAAGTCATGTTCCCCAATCTGCAGTGGGATAGAAACAAATAAAGCAATTGAGAAAACACTGAGCAGATGGAATATAATCTAAGAAGATTGCAGTTATGCTGTTCAGTGGGAAGAATTGAGGAACTGAAAATTATTTAAATGCAGAAAGACTGCAGAAAGCTAATCACAGAGGGATTTGGAAGTCCTCATGTATAAATCTTAAAAAAGCATATTAGTTCAGCAGCCAGTAGGGAAGACAAATGGAATCATGGCCTTTATTTCAAAGGGAATGATGTTTAAAAATAGCGAAATCTGGCTAAAATAGTACAAGATGCTACATAGACCATGTCCAGAATACTGTGAACAGCTTTACTCCTCTAATCTAAGCAAACATGTATTAGCATGGATGCAGTATAGAAAGTATTAATCGCAAATGTGAAAGGATTTTCTTAGAAGGAGGCTGGAGTTGGTTGGGTTTGTACTCATCCAAGTTTGAAAGAATGAGAAGAGACTTTATTGTAGCCAATAGATTCTTAAAGGATTTGACAGGGTAGATGCTGAGATGTTGTTTCCTCTTGTGGGAGAGTCTGTGAACTGAGGGCATAATGCCAAAATAAGTGGTCACCCATTTAAGACTGAAGTGAAGATGAATTTCTTTTCTCAGGCCTTTTTCTTGTGCAGGAGCAGTTGGTGACAGAGTGAAAATGACGTTGGAGACAAGGAGGTTGCCGAGAAGGTAAGGGACTTAGTATAAATTTGGGCAGCAGCTAAATCCGAGACACAACACGTGTAGTATTTCCCTCCCGCCCACCCTACTCTAACCAGATGAAAAAGGACTCTGTAAGATAAAGTTTATTTTTTCTTTTTTTTCATATATTTAAGTGCATTGTTTGGTTTTGGTTAGTTGATGTAAAGCTAAGGTTTACAATAGCAGGGGACCTCAGACCCATGGCATGTGCATCTTGCCTGATGTGGGAGCTCAGGGAACTGGCTAATGTCCCTGACTCTCACACTTGCAAGAAGTGTGTCGAACTGCAGCTCTTGTTTGACTGCATGACAGCTCTGGGGCTGCGGATGGACTCACTGTGGAGCATTCGCAATGCTGAGGAGGTCATGGATAGCACGTTTAGTGAATTAGTCACAGCACAGGTTAGGATTGCTGAGGGAGACAGTGAATGGGTGACCAAAAGGCAGAGAACAAATAGGAAGGCAGTGCAGGTGTCTCCTGCAGTCATCTCCCTTCAAAACAGGTATACCGTTTTGGATACTGTTGGGGGAGATGGTTCACCAGGGGAGGGCAGCAGTTGCCAGGATTATGGCACCATGGCAGGCACTGCTGTTCAGAAGGGAAAAAAACTCATAAGGCCGTAGTCATAGGGGATTCTATTGTAGGGGGAGTACATACGTGGTTCTGTGGCCGAAAACAAGACTCCCAGATGGTATGTTGCCCTCCAGGTGCTTGGGTCGGGGGGTGTCATCGATCGGCTGCAGAGAATTCTGAAAGGGAAGGGTGAACAGCTAGTTGTCATGGTGCACATTGGCACAAATGATATAAATAAAAATGAGATGAGGTCCTGAAAGCCGAATTCAGGGAGCTAGGAGAGAAATTAAAGAGAAGGACCTCAAAGGTAGTGATCTCGGGATTGCTACCAGTGCCATGTGCGAGCCAGGGTAGAAATGAAAGAATAGGCAGGATGAACACGTGACTTGAGGAATGGTGTAGGAGGGAGGGGTTCAGATTTGGGACCGGTTCTGGGGAAGGTGGGATTATTACAAGTTGGACGGTCAACACCTGAACCAGACTGGGACTAATGTTCTTGGGGGAGTTGCTACTGCTGTTGGGGAGGGTTTAAACTAATGTGGCAGAGGTTGGGAACCAGAAGAGAAGACTACAGACAGTGAGGTGGAAAGTGGAGACTGTAAGGATCACAAGGATGGCACTACCAATGGGAAAAGTGGGCAAAGAGCAGATGCACATAAAAGAACTGGTGGCTTGAAGTGCACATACTTTAATGCAAGGAGTATAGGTAAGGCAGATGAACTTCGGGCTTGAATTGATACCAGGGAGTATGATGGTATTGCGATCACAGAGACTTCGGTGAAGCAAGGGCATGATTGGCAACTAAATGTTCCAGGATATAGATGCTACAGGCAGAACAGGGAGGGGAGTAAAAGGAAGGGAGGAGTTGATAATATCACAGACCAACAATGGAGGACACAATGGGGGGCTTGTGGTGTTATGGGTGGAGCTGAGAAATAAGAAGAGTGCAGTTACATTGATGGGGCCTCCCAACAGTGAACGTGAGGTAGAAGAACAAATAGGCAAACAGATTAGGAAAGATGTAGAGGCAACGGAGTGGTGGTGATGGGAGATTTTAACTTTCCCAACATTGACTGGGATACATTTAGTGTCAGAGCTCTGGATGGGGCAGAATTTGTAAGGAACATCCGGGAAAGTTTTCTAGAACAGAATGTCAATAGGCTGGAAAGGGAAGGGAACATATTGGACCTGGTAGGGAATGAGCCAGGCCAGGTAGTAGAAGTTGCAGTAGGAAATTTCTTTGGGAATAGTGACCACAATTCTGTAGGTTTTAGAATACTCGTAGACAAAGATGAGAGTGGTCCTAATGGACGAGTACTAAAATGGACCAAGGCCAATTATATCAAAATTAGGCAGGAGCTGGGAAATGTGGATTGGACACAGCTATTTGAAAGGAAGACCACATTTGATATGTGTGAGGTTTTCAAAGATAGGTTGAAGATAGTGCAGGATAAGCATGTCTCGTTGAAAACAAGGGATAGGAAAGGCAAGATTTGTGAACCGTGGATGACAGGAGAAATCGTGTGAGTAGCCAAGAGGAAAATGGAAGTGTACATAAGGTCCAGACACTAAGAACAGAACAGGCCTTGGAGGAATATCGGAAGAGTAGGACCAATTTTAAACGAGGAATCAAATAGGCTAAATGGGGTCATAAAATAACTTTAGCGAGCAAAATTAAGGAAAATCCCAAGGCTTTTCATTCATATATAAGAAGCAAGAGGGTAACCAGAGAAAGGATTGGTCCACTAAAGGGTAAGGAAGGAAGGTTGTCTGTCGAACCTGAGAAAATGGGTGAGATTCTTAATGATTACTGTGCATCAGTGTTCACTGAGGAACGGGAGGTGATGAATGCTGAGATTAGAGATAGAAGTTTGTTTACTCTGGCTCACATTGACATAAGGAGGGAAGGTGTATTGGGTAGGCTAAAGGTGGGATGGGATCTATTAAGGTGGGATGGGATCTATCCCACGTTGCTGAGGGAGGCGAGAGAGGAAATATCTGGGGCCCTGACAGATGTCCTTGTAGCATCCTTAAACACAGGTGAGGTGCAGGAGGACTGGTGGGTTGCTCATGTTGTCCCCCTGTACAAGAAGGGTAGTAGGGATATTTCAGGTAACTACAGACTAGTGAGCCTGAGGTCAGTGGTGGGAAAGTTTGTTGGAGAAGGTACTGAGGGATAAAATCTATTTATATTTGCAAATGAATCGGCTTATCAGTGATAGGTAACATGGTTTTGTGTGGGGGAGATAGAGTTCATTGAGGAAGTGACCAAGTTGATAGATGAAAGAAGGGCTGTAGATGTCATATACATGGACTTTAGTAAGGTTTTTGTTAAGGTTTCCCATGGTAAACTAATGGAGAAAATAAAGTCACATAGTGTGCAGGTGTTCTAGCTAGGTGGATAATGAACTGGTTGAGCAACAGGAGACAGACAGTAGTAGTTGAAGGGAGTTTCTTGAAATAGAGAAAATTTACCAGTGGTGTTCCACAGGGATCAGTTCTGGGGCCACTGTTGTTTATAATATACATAAATGATCTGGAAGAGGGCATTGTTGGTCTGATCAGTAAGTTTGCAGATGACGTGAAGATTGGTGGAGTAGCAGAAAGCATAGGGGACTATCAAAGAATACAGTAGAATATAGATAGACTGGAGAGTTGGGCAGAGAAGTGGCAGATGGAGTTCAATCCAGGCAAATGTGAAGTGATGCACTTTGGGTTGTCTAATTCTAAAGTGAACTATACTGTAAACAGAAGAGCCTTGGGAAACGTTGTTGAGCAGAGAGATCTGGGAGTTCAGGTCCATTGTACCCTGAAGGTGGCTGCACAGGTGGATAGAGTGGTCAAGAAGGCATATGGTGTGCTTGCCTTCATTGGATGGGGTATTGAGTATAAGAGCTGGCAGGTCATGTTAAAATTGTATAAGACTTTGGTTCAGCCGCATTTAGAATACTGTGTACAGTTCTGATTGCCGCATTACCAAAAGGACGTGGGCGCTTTGGAAAGGGTGCAGAGAAGGTTTATGAGGATGTTGCCTGGTATGGAAGGTGCCAGCTATGAAGAGAGGTTGAGTAGGTTCGGAGTGTTTTCATTAGAAAAACAAAATTGAGAGGGGACCTGATTGAGGTCTACAAAATCATGAAGGGTATTGTCAGGGTAGAGAGAGATAAGCTTTTTCCCAGGGTGAGGGATTCAGTAACGAGAGGTCACACATTCAAGGTGAGAGGTGAAAAGTTTAAGGGGGATATACATGGCAAGTACTTTACACAGAGGGTGGTAGGTGCCTGGAACACATTGCCAACAGAGATAGTAGAGGCAGGGACAGTAGTTTCATTTAAGGGGCATCTAGACAGACACATGAGTAGATGGGGAGCAGAGGGATACAGATCCTTAGGAATTAGGCGATAGGTTTGGACAGTGGATTTGGATCACTCAGGCTTGGAGGGCCGAAGGACCTGTTCCTGGGCTATAAATTTTCTTTGTTCCTTGTTCTAATCAATCTGTGTAAGTCTTAACTGCAGACGAATATCACAACAAAGTTGTTACGTATATTCAAAACTCAGATAAACAGATCTTTCTGCAGTGCTAGCAATCATTCACTAACATATCTGATTGCCAGAAAACCCCATGTCACTGGTCATGGCCTTGCCTGGCTGTGAAGCCCAGTCCTAGAACTGCAGCTCTAACCACAATTTGGCTGGCATTGGACCTTGGGATTTGGAGCTTGTCTTGAAATTGTTGACATTCCTTTATCTGGTTCCTTTTCTGTACTTCTTCTTCCAAATAGCTATTCTCAGAAAATTGTGTCCCTTCATACTAGCTAGATCTTTGTTCATTAGGGAATCAAGGGTAATGGGGAAAAGGTAGCAAAGTTAAATTGAGGATTTGTATGATCTTGTTGAAGGGCAGAAAAAACTGAATGAGCCAGATGGTCTTGTTACTTGCATATGGTTGTATTAAAAGTTTTAAAAATTAAAAACTTGCCTATCTTTTTTTTCATGCTGGCTTCATGGGCATTCCATTCAGAGGGGTCACCACTGCCAGTCAAATTCAAATGTGGAAAAGGGGAAAGCCTTGATGAGGAGAGAAGGGAAGGGGGTTTGAAGACAAGACAGCGATTTAGCCAGGCGAGGAGTTACTCGGCCACTATGTTGGTGCAGAGAGGGAGGGCGCAGATTGAAGATGTTCGCCAAATAGACAGTGGTGCTGCCCACTCTCACCATCACAACCACCATCGGCGATGGAGAGTCTCCAACCAGGGAGGACAGCGCCGAGTGAGTAACGGCCCAGTTTGGGTCTGGCAATGTGAAGCTGCTTCTTGCATCCTCTTTTAAGGATTTCCCAATGCCTTGCCTCCAATTAAAATTGTTCTCTGGAATGCATTTTGCTTCTAAGTAATTCTTTGTTTATCCAGTCCCCTTCCAATTTCCTAATCTGTTTTAGGGAATCTCAAATTAACCTGGTTTAAAATTGTATGGGGCGAGATTGGACATTTGTGGATGGCATG
The DNA here is from genome assembly GCF_004010195.1 of Chiloscyllium plagiosum. Lineage (NCBI taxonomy): Eukaryota > Metazoa > Chordata > Chondrichthyes > Orectolobiformes > Hemiscylliidae > Chiloscyllium > Chiloscyllium plagiosum. The sequence goes on along the minus strand of NC_057722.1, from coordinate 47,189,451 downwards.
GTGGCTCAGTGGTTAGCACTACTGACTCACAGTGCCAGGGAACCGGGTTTGATTCCAGCCTCGGGCAACTGTTTGGAGTTGCACATTCTCCCTGTGTCTGTGTGGGTTTCCTCCCACAACCCAAAGATATGTAGGTTAGGTGAATTGGCCATGCTAAATTGCCCACAGTATTCAGAGATGTGTTGGTTTGGTGCATTAGTCAGGAGTAAATGTAGAGCAGTAGGGAAATGAGTCTGGGTGGGTTACTCTTTGGAGGGTGGGTGCAGACTTTGTGGGCCAAAGGGTATGTTTCCACACTGTAGCAATTCTATATCAGTTTGTACCTGATTCATTATAAAGGAAATATTCAGGACTCTCAGTTTAGGAAGTTTAATCTTCCAAAATTGAAGAAGAGTCCACATTACCAATTTTTATCTATCATAGAGAGTTCTCCAGAATACAAATGGCCAAAAAAGTTAGAACAATGGAAATTGCAGACTGGGATTAATTTTACTCTCAGTTTTATTTCTTTAGGTGAAGTGTGTGAAACAACGCTAAAAAGTCACACACCACCAGGTTATAGTCCAACAGATTTATTTGGAAACACTAGCTTTCAGAGCGCCAAAGCTCGTACTTCCAAATAAACCTGTTGGACTATAACCGAGTGTTGTGTGATTTTTATCTTTGTCCAACCCAGTCCAACACTAGCACCTCCAAGTCATGTATGAAACAACTCACAGATGAAAGACTCAATGCAGGAAAGCCAAAACAGCCTTCTTCTGCAGGATAACCATTCTGTGATTCTATGTCGTTCAGAGTAAGTTAGATGCTTACTTTGCTGAACTTTACTCTTCCCTCTCCATCTATGAACCCCCACCACCTTATGATTCAACATTTACCTCCCTCCCTTTTCCATTTGTGAAATCTCTATAATATGCTATTTTAATTCTGTTCTGCAAACACTTCTACCACGTGGCTTGGCTCATTCCCCAACACCACTTCAACTAGTATGAAAGATAAGACCATAAGACCATAAGACATAGGAGCGGAAGTAAGGCCATTCGGCCCATCGAGTCCACTCCGCCATTCAATCATGGCTGATGGACATTTCAACTCCACTTACCCGCATTCTCCCCATAGCCCTTAATTCCTTGTGACATCAAGAATTTATCAATCTCTGCCTTGAAGACATTTAGC
>NC_057722.1:47166964-47186179 GCF_004010195.1 Chiloscyllium plagiosum | reverse complement strand
CCCTCCCCGGATAATCTTTCTCTTCTTGGGGATGAACCTCTGTACAGTGTCCTCAATTTTACCCACAAACCCCTGCCATTTTTGCTCTACTGTCTTCCCTGCTAGGCTCTGCTTCCAGTGTATTTTCATCAGTTCCTCTCTCATGCCCTCATAATTACCTTTATTTAACTGTAACACCATTACATCCAATTTTGCCTTCTCTCTTTCAAACTGCAGACTGAACTCTACCATATTATGGTCGCTGCTTCCTCAGTGTTCCCTTACTTTAAGGTTTTTTATAAAGTCTGGTTCATTACATAGCACTAGGTCCAGAATAGCCTGCTCCCTTGTGGGCTCCATGACAAGCTGTTCCAAAAAGCCATCCTGTAAGCATTCCATGAATTCCATTTCTTTGGATCCACTGGCAACATTATTTACCCAGTCCACCTACATATTGACATCTCCCATGATCACTGTGACCTTGCCTTTCTAACATGCAGAGGAGAACGTACACTCAGGATTTGGATGTTTTATTTCATCGTTCTGGAGGACTGATGGAAACTTTTGTAATTTCAGCATCCTTTTCTTTGTTTCTCAACCTCCTTCAGTTGTGGGAAAACTTCTCCTTCCTTACTAACCCTGATCTAGCTGCTTTTCAGACAAGAGGTCATGAAGCTGAAGGCAGAACAGAATGTTATAGTCCCCCAGGTGAGGAGGACCCAGAAGGAGCCCCCACAGAGCCTTGCTGCCACATTCCCCCCAGCTCCCAATATATTGGGCATTTTTACATGGGATAAGCGAGGCCGAGTACAGTCCAGCACCATCACCCCAACTGATGCAATAAGACGTCTCCTGCCTAACCTCAGTCTTGATGCTTGCAGGAGGAGTTAAGGGGCATGAACAATGGAGGTCACTCTGTTCAGGTTTCTGTGGGAAGGGAGGCATCTCCCTCAAAGATTTCCTTTTTACCTGAGACATTTCTACAATGTCTAACCTCTGGAAGGTGATCACACCCCCAAGCATCTCCAACAAGCTCCCTTTTCCTGCTTGCCCAGGAACAGGCCCTTCGGCCCTCCAAGCCTGAGTTGATCCAAATCCACTGTCTAAACCTATCACCCAATTCCTAAGCATCTGTATCCCTCTGCTCCCCACCTACTCATGCATCTGTTCAGACGCATCTTAAATCAATCTACATGCCTGCCTCTACTACCTCCGCTGGCAATGCGTTCCAGGCACCTACCAGCCTCTGTGTAAAGTACTTGCTATGTATATCCCCCTTAAACTTTTCACCTCTCACCTTGAACACGTGATCTCTTGTTATTGAATCCCTTACCCTGGGAAAAAGTTCTCTATCTACTCTGTCTATACCTTTATGATTTAGTAAACCTCAATCTGGTCCCCACTCAATCTCCTTTTTCCTAATGAAACAATCCGAACCTACTCAACATCTTTTCACAGCCTGCACCTGCCAGACCAGGCAACATCCTCATAAACCTTCTTTGCACCCTCTCCAGAGCATCCACGTCCTTTTGGTAATGTGGTGACCAGAACTGTACACAGTATTCCAAATGCGGCCGAACCAAAGTCTTATACAATGTAAACATGACCTGCCAGCTCTTATACTCAACACCCTGTCCGATGAAGGCAAGCATACCATATGCCTTCTTGACCACTCTATCCCCCTGTGCAGCCACCTTCAGGGTACAGTGGACCTGAAATCCCAAATCTCTCTGCTCATCAACTTTTTGCAAAGCTCTTCTGTTTACAGTATAGTTCGCTCTTGAATTGGACTTTTTTCCTTTTTTTCCTGTCCGGGATTAGTGGGTGACAGAGTGGAGGTGGCATTGGAGACAAGGAAGTTGCCGGGAAGGTAAGGACCTAGCATAAATTTGGGCAGTGGCTAAACCCGAGATACTACGTGTGTAGTATTTCCCTCCTACCCACCCTCCTCTAACCAGAAGAAAAAGGACTCTGTAAGATAAAGTTTATTTTTTCTTTTCTTTCATATATTTAAGTGCATTGTTTGGTTTTTGATAACTGATATAAAGCTAAGGTTTACAATGGCAGGGGACCTCAGACCCATGGCATTTGCATCTTGCCTGATGTGGGAGCTCAGGGAAGTGGCTGACATCCCTGACTCTTGCAAGAAGTGTGTCCAGCTGCAGCTGTTGTTTGACCGCATGATGGCTCTGGAGCTGCGGATGGACTCACTGTGAAGCATTAGCGATGCTGAGGAAATCGTGGATAGCACATTTAGTGAATTAGTCACACCGCAGGTTAGGATTCCTGACGGAGACAGTGAATGGGTGACCAAAAGGCAGAGAAAGAGTTGGAAGGCAGTGCAGGTGTCTCCTGTGGTCATTTCCCTCCAAAACAGGCATACCGTTTTGGATACTGTTGGGGGAGATGGTTCACCAGGGGAGGGCAGCAGTTGCCAGGATCATGGCACCGTGGCAGGCACTGCTGTTTAGAAGGGCGGGAAAAAGACTCATAGGGCCATAATCATAGGGGATTCTATTGTAGGGGGAGTACATACGTGGTTCTGTGGCCAAAAATGAGATTCCCGGATGGTATGATGCCCTCCAGGTGCTCAGGTCAGGGATGTCATCGATCAGCTGCAGAGAATTCTGAAAGGGGAGAGTGAACATGGTCCACATTGGCACAAATGATATAAGTAAAAAATGAGATGAGGTCCCGAAAGCCGAATTCAGGAAGCTAGGAGAGAAGTTAAAGAGAAGGACGTCAAAGGTAATGATCTCAGGATTGATACCAGTGCCATGTGCAATCCAGGGTAGAAATGAAAGAATAGACAGGATGAACACGTGACTTGAGGAATGGTGTAGGAGAGACGGGTTCAGATTTATGGGACATTGGGACTGGTTCTGGGGAAGGTGGGACTATTACAAATTGGACGGTCTACACCTGCACCAGACTGGAACTAATGTCCTTGGGTGAGTTTTTGCTACTGCTGTTGGGGAGGATTTACACGAATGTGGCAGGGGCTGGGAACCAGAAGAGAAGCCTACAGACAGTGAGGTGGAAAGTGGAGACTGTAAGGATCACAAAGTTGGCATTACCAAGGGGAAGAGTAGGCAGAGAGCAGATGCACGCAGAAGAACTGGCAGTCTGAAGTGCATATACATAAATGCAAGAAGTATAGCGTGCATGGCAGATGAACTTAGGGCTTGGATTGGTGCCTGGGAGTATGACGTTATTGCGATCACAGAGAGCTCATTGAAGGACGGGCATGATTGGCAAATAAATGTTCCAGGATATAGATGCTTCATACAGGACAGGGAGGGAAGTAAAAGGGAGGGAGGAGATGCAATGCTGGTCAGGGATGATATCATGGCTGTGCTAAAGGAGAACACTATGGAGGGCTAGAGCAGTGAGGCATTATGGGTGGAGCTGAGAAATAAGACGGGTGCAGTTACATTGGTGGGGCTGTATTACAGCTCTCCCAACAATGAGCGTGAGTAGAGGAACAAATTATGGAAAAATATAGAGGCAACGGGGTGGTGGTGATGGGAGATTTTAATTTTTCCAACATTGACTGGGATACACTTAGTGTCAGAGGTCTGGATAGAGCAGAGTTAGTAAGGAGCATCCAGGAAGGTTTTCTAGAGCAGTATGTCAATAGTCCAACAAGGAAAGGAGCCATATTGGACCTGGTGTTGGGGAATGAGCCAAGCCAGGTGGTAGAAGTTGCAGTGGGGGACTTAGAGTCATAGAGTTTTAGAGATGTACAGCATGGAAACAGACTCTTTGGTCCAGCCCATACACGCTGGCCACATATCCCAATCTAATCTAGTCCCACCTGCCAGCACTAGGCCCATATCTCTCCAAACCCTTCCTATACATATACCCACCCAAATGTCTTTTAAATGTTGCAATTGTACTAGCCTCCATCACTTCCTCTGGCAGCTCATTTCAAACATGTACCACCCTCTGCATGAAAAAGTTGCCAGCCCCAGCCTGTTCAACCTCTCCCTGTAGCTCAGATCGTCCAACCCTGGTAACATCCTTGTAAATCTTTTCTGAACCCTGTCAAGTTTCACAACATCTTACCAATAGGAAGGAGACCAGAATTGCACACAATATTCCAACAATGGCCTAACTAATGTCCTTACAGCCCCAACATGACCTCCCAACTCCTGTACTCAATACTCTGACCAATAAAGGAAAGCATACCAAACGCCTTCTTCACTATCCTATCTACCTATGACTCCACTTTCAAGGAACCATGAACCTGCACTCCAAGGTCTTTTTGTTCAGCAACACTCCCTAGGACCTTACCATTAAGTGTATAAGTCCTGCTAAGATTTGCTTTCCCAAAATGCAGCACCTCACATTTATCTGAATTAAACTCCATCTGCCACTTCTCAACCCATTGGCCCATCTGATCAAGAACCTGTTGTGATCTGAAGTAACCTTCTTCGCTGTTCACTACACCTCCAATTTTGGTGTCATCTGCAAACTTACTAACTATACCTCTTATGCTCACATCCAAATCATTTATTTAAATGACGGAACGTAGTGGACCCAGCACCGATCCTTGTGGCACTCCACTGGTCACAGGTTTCCAGTCTGAAAAACAGCCCTACACCGCCACCCTCTGTCTTCTACCTTTGAGCCAGTTCTGTATACAAATAGTTAGTTCTCCCTGTATTCCATGAGATCTAACCTTGCTAACCAGTCTCCCATGGGGAACATTTTTGAACACCTTAATGAAGTCCATATAGATCACATCTAGCACTCTGCCCTCATCAATCCTTTTCGTTACTTCTTCAAAAAACCCAATCAAGTTAGTGAGACATGATTTCCCACATACAAGGCCATGTTGACGATCCGTAATCAGTCTTTGCCTTTCCAAATCCACATACATCCTGTCCCTCAGTATTCCCTCCAACAAATTGCCCACCACCAACATCAGGCTCACTGGACTATTGTTCCCTGGCTTGTCCTTACCATCCTTCTTAAACAGTGGCACAGTTAGCCAACCTCCAGTCTTCCGGCACCTCACCTGTGACTATCAATGATACAAATATCTCAGTAGGAGGCACAGCTATCACTTCTCTCGCTTCCCACAGATTTCTCAGGTACACCTGATCAGGTCCGGGGATTTATCCACTTTTATGCGTTTCAAGGCATCCAGCACTTCCTCCTCTGTAATATGGACATTTTTCAAGATGTCACCATCTATTTCCTTACATTCTATATCTTCCTTATTCTTTTCCACAGTAAATACTGATGCAAAATACTTGTTTAGTATCTCCCCTATCTCCTGTGGCTCCACACAAAGGCCCTTTACCTGTGAACATCTGCCTCCAATCAGCTTTCGAGAGTTCTTGCCTAATACCGTCAAAATTGGCCTTTCTCCAATTTAGAACTTCAACTTTTGGATCTAGTCTACCTGCCCTGCCTTATTTCCCAAGAGTGGGTCAAGTCTTGCACCTTCTCTAGTAGGTACATCCACATACTGAATGAGAACATTTTCTTGTACACACTTAACAAATTCCTCTCTATCTAAGCCCTTCACACTGTGGCAGTCCCAATCTATGTTTGGAAAGTTAAAATCCCCTACCATAGCCACCCTATTATTCTTACAGATAGCTGATATTGACTTACAAATTTGTTTCTCAGTTTCCCTCTTACTATTAGGGGGTCTATAGTACAATCCCAATCAAGTGATCATCCCTTTCTTATTTCTCATTTCCACCCAAATAACTTCCCTGGGTGTATTTCTGGGAATATCCTCCCTCAGTACAGCTGTAATGCTACTCCTTATCAAAAACACTACTCCCCCTCCTGTCTTGCTTCCCTTTCTATCCTTCCTGTAGCATTTGTATCCTGGAACATTAAGCTGCCAGTCAAGTCCATCCCTGAGCCATGTTTCTGTAATTGCTATGATATCCCAGTCCCATGTTCCTAACCATGCCCTGTGTTCATTTGCCTTACCTGTTTGGTCTCTTGCATTGAAATAAATGCAGTTTAATTTGTCAGTCCTCCCTTGCCTCTGCCTGCCTTGACAGTTCGACTTGTTTCTGTTCTCAACTGTACCAGTCTCAGATTGATCTATTTCCTCACTACATTGAAATAAATGCAGTTTAATTTGTCAGTCCTCCCTTGCCTCTGCCTGCCTTGACAGTTCGACTTGTTTCTGTTCTCAACTTACCAGTCTCAGATTGATCTATTTCCTCACTATCTCCCTGGGTCCCACCCTCCACCTTACTAGTTTAAATCCTCAAGAGCAGCTCTTGCAAATCTCCCTGCCAGTATGTTAGTCCCCTTCCAATTTAGGTGCAATCCGTCCTTCCTGTACAGGTCTCTTCTACCCCAAAAGAGATTCCAATGATCCAAAAATGTGAATCCCTCTCTCATACACCACCTTCTCAGCCATGCATTCATCTGCTCTATCGGAGTAGTCCAGATATTACTACTCTCGAGGAACTCCTTTTTAAATTCCTGCCTGACTCTCTGTAATCTCCCTTCAGAATCTCAACATTTTCCCTTCCTATGTCATTGGTTCCTTGCTGGCCCCTCTCCCCCTTGAGAACATTCTGCACCCTCTCTGAGACATCCTTGACCCTGGCACCAGGGAGGCAACACACCATTCTGATTTTTCGCTGCTGGCCACAGAAAAGTCCGTCTGTACTTTTGACTTGAGAGTCCCCTAACAATTGATCTCTTGGAACTCGACGTACCCCTCATTGCATTAGAGCCAGTCTCAATACCAGAAACTTGGCTATTCATGCTACATTCCCCTGTGAATAGATCACCCTCTACATTTTTCAAAACAGCATACCTGTTTGAAATGGGGATAGCCACAGAAGACTCCTGCACTACCTGCCTACCTCTTTTACTTTTCCTGGAGCTAACCTATCAATCTGACTGTATGTGTGACTTTTCCCCCTTCCTATAACTGCCATCCATCACATACCCTTGTTGTTGCAAATTCCTCATTGCCTCTAGCTGTCTCTCCAACCAATCCATTCGATCTGATAGGATTCACAATCAACAGCATTTATTGCAGATATAATCCAAAGTGCCTGTAAACTCTCCTTAAACTCCCCCATCTGAGAAGAAGAGCATATCACACTACTAAAGGTCATTTTTGCTCCTTCACAATCTACAGACCCAGAAAATAGCACCGTCTTATTCCTCTACAAAACACTGCTCCAGGTTAAATTAATAATTATGGCTTATATGTTAAGTTTAACCAAAAGACATATCTCAAAAAACATATAATCAAGAAAGAACCCACTCTACTCACTACTACAGATTTCCTGTAGGCCACACTTAAAACTATTCACTTATCTGTTTCTGTGCTGTGACTTCGCCCAAGCAGGTTCCTGCAAGACCAGACCCACTCCGATGTCCAGTGATATTCAAGCAGCAAAGGCAGTAACTGTGCAGGTTCACTCTAGTGTCAGTTTCTTTCTCTCTCTCTCTTTCCTGCACTGACCTCACCATGTGCTTCCTTTGAATGTACCTCTCCCTTTTAAAACTGCTGTTGTTTTGACTTTTTTTTCTCCAAGGTTCCAAAACAATGCAACAGCATATGAAACAGTATTTGCTGCTCCTGGAATTAGAAGAAATCACCTCCAACACCTAAAATGCCTCAAAAAAGGAGCAGCTGTTACAGCCAGAAAACTTTCCTGTCCTCCATTTTGGATGACCCATAATCCTCTTCTTTGGGAATAGTGACCACAATTCTGTAAGTTTTAGAATACTTGTAGACAAAGATGAGAATGGTTCTAAGGGATGAGTACTCAACTGGGCCAAGGCCAATTATATCAAAATTCGACAGGAGCTGGGAAATGTGGATTGAACACAGATATTTGAAGGAAAGTCCACATTTGATATGTCAGAGGCTTTGAAAGATAGAAAGAAGATAGTGAAGGATAGGCATGTTCCGTTGAAAACAAGGGATAGTAAAGGCAAAATTCATGAACCATGGATGACAGGAAAAATCATGCAACTATCCAAGAGGAAAAGGGAAGTGTACATAAGGTTCGGGCAGCTAAGAACGGAATGGGCCTTGCAAGAATATCGGGAGAGAAGGACCAATCTTGAACGAGGAATCAAGTAGGCTAAAAGGGGTCATGAAATAACTTTAGCAACAGAATTAAGGAGAATCCCAAGGCCTTTTATTCTTTTTTAAGAAGTAAGAGGGTAACTAGAGAAAGGGTTGGTCCACTAAAGGATAAGGAAGGAAGGTTGTCTGTTGAACCTGAGAAAATGGGTGAGATTCTCAATGATTACTTTGCATCAGTGTTCACTGAGGAAGGGGAGTTGATGAAAACTGAGCTTAGAGATAGAAGTTTGTTTACTCTGGATCATGTTGACATAAGGAGAGAAGATGTGTTGGGTAGGCTAAAGGATGTTAAGCTGGACAAATCCCCAGGACCGGATGGGATCTATCCCACGTTGCAGACAGAGGCGAGAGAGGAACTAGCTGCGGCCTTGACAGATACCTTCGTAGCATCCTTAAACACAGGTGAGGTGCTGGAGGACTGGAAGTTTGCTCATATTGTCCACCGGTACAAGAAAGGTAGTAGGGATATTTCAGGTAATTACAGACCAGTGAGCCGGACGTCAGTGGTGGGAAAGTTACTGGAGAAGGTACTGAGGGATAAAATCTATTTATATTTGGAAAAGAATGGGCTTATCAGTGATAGGCAACATGGTTTTGTGAGGGGTAGATTGTGCCTTACCAACTTAGTAGAGTCCTTTGAGGAAGTGACCAAGTTGATAGATGAAAGAAGGGCTGTTGATGTCATATACATGGACATTAGTAAGGCGTTTGATAAAGTTCCCCATGGTAAACTAATGGAGAAAGTAAAGTCACACATTGTGTAGGGTGTTCTAGTTAGGTGGATAAAGAATTGGTTGAGCAACAGGAGACAGAGAGTAGTAGTTGAAGGGAGTTTCTCAAAATGGAGAAAGATGTGGGCGGCAGAGACCGGGTTCAATTCCCGCCTCAGGCGACAGACTGTGTGGAGTTTGCACGTTCTCCCCGTGTCTGCGTGGGTTTCCTCCGGGTGCTCCGGTTTCCTCCCACAGTCCAAAAGATGTGCAGGTTAGGTGAATTGGCCGTACTAAATTGCCCATAGTGTTAGGTAAGGGGTAAATGTAGGGGTATGGGTGGGTTACGCTTCGGCGGGTCGGTGTGGACTTGTTGGGCCGAAGGGCCTGTTTCCACACTGTAATGTAATGTAATCTAATCTATGACCAGTGGTGTACCATAGGTATCAGTGCTGAGGCCACTGTTGTTTGTAATATACATCAATGATCTGGAAGAGGGCATTGTTGGTCTAATCAGTAAGTTTGCAGATGATATGAAGATTGGTGGAGTAGCAGAAAGCATAGGGGACTGTCAAAGAATACAGGAGAGTATAGATAGACTGGAGAGTTGGGTGAAGAAGTGGCAGATGGAATTCAATCCAGGCAAATGTGAGGTGATGTATTTTGAGATCCTCTCCTTGTTACAGTAAGTGTACCCCCTTTCTCTATATTAGCTGGTCCCGGACTCCTGGCCTTAGAATCTGATGGTTTGTAGCCCTAGTTCTGGTTGCTCCTGCCTCTGGCTCTATTGTGAATCCAATGCCTTTTTGTAATTTTAGCTATTTGTATATCCCCTGGTTCTTCTAAAACTTTTTCATGACCACAATGAGGACAGGTGTTCCAAGTTTGGCATAAACATTGACATAATTCTGACATAATTTACAGTAAGGAGAAAATGCAAATTGAGTTGAGATTCAGATCTCCCATATTTCAATCCTTGATAGTCTCCCTCCTCAAACCCAGGCACCTCTTTGTTCCCTCAGGACAAATGTTAAAACTGTTGCCAGTTTGGCCCTGCCTTCCCTTCAGAAGTAACAGTGTGCTTTTTCACATTTTCAGCAGTGATATGGGACAGGTCTTACTACAGGCATGGGTGTTTACCCTCAGGAATATATTAAGTCCCTTTTTCCAAATCCCTGCATGGATTTTCATAGCATTTGCAAATTTAAAAATACTGCTGATTAAACTCACACACTGTTGTTTGAAAGGAGGCTCTCTGCCAGGCCTTTTATTAATAAGCATCATGGACACGAAATCTACATCACTACATCATAATTAAAGTTTTATTTTTATTGAGCTCAAAGCCTTAACTATGATTGCAGTTTTTGAAAAACAATGCTGAAACTTTAGCAGAGCTAAAGTAATACTACAGCTTGCTCCATATTAACAGCAGCTGTTCCTACATCTGCATTCTGCAGCAAAGTGCATCTGCTCAGAGAAATTTGTATGAAATACCTTTGGAATGCGTCCCTTCCCAAACAGCATCAGCAGCTCTGCTTGGAGCTAGACACATAACAGACTAATTGGGCCCTTCCCAAAGACATGAGGAATGACTTTTAGAAACACTTGCCAGTCGCACCTGATCGGAGAATTTTAGTGCAATCACCCAGAGCTCTCCGGTAAAGTAGTATAACCTGCACAATTCGAGTAATGGAATGAACAGCAGCCTGCTTCAAACCCTAAGGGAGGAAAAACTGGTCAAAGTATCATATATCAATCTGTCTTCCCTTCTCACAGAGTTACAGCCAACAATCCACCCTTCCAAGCACTAGGGCACACAACAGCAGAGCAAATGCTTATATTTTTAACTATCAATAAAAACAAGTTCTGCGCCATTTTATTCTGCATTCACTGAACATCTAACATATTTCTGTTTCACAACAGCATTTACATTCTCAAGATATGTCACAACATTGCACACTCAATTAATTACCTTTTAAGTGTTATCACTGTTTCTGTGCAGGTTAATGAAATAGCCAATAAGTACACAAGGAACCATAGTTTGCAGTCAAAATAATGGGTAAGGCAAATAGCACTCACTAAAGTCCAACATATAATTACTTCATGAGTTCAGATACATGATTGACTGTGGAAGATGAGACATCTCCATCATAAATGTGCTGTTACTACAAATCCAGAATCTCATACATTCAGGTTTTAATCATTAGAGATATTTATAAATTATTATTTTTTAAAAAGTAGTTTCTCTTTCAATCTCATTTCTCTCTTAATCTAATCTTTCTTTCCTCCACGTTATCTCTTTCTGTATCTGATTTAATCTCAACTCTATTATTCTAAGTGAATAGTGAATGGCATGGAACCATTAACTCTTATTTTCCTGCCCAGATTCTGCCAGATCTGCTGAGTTTTTCCAGCAATTTCTGATTTTGTTTCTGATTCCCAGCATTTTTTTTTGTTTAGTGAATACAGTACTTGCTTGTAAGGCAATTTGTAACCCTTTTCTTTTGGTAAAGGATATGTTGTGGAGAAGCCAAACCCCTTCAAAACACATCAAGGAGATAGCCTAGACCCTAACTTTTATCTTAGTTAAAAGCAAGTGTAAGGCACTGTATACCCGATGTGATTTGATTGGATACAATACTAGGCTTTAAGCAAAAGGCATTTTACTCTTACATCACAGTTAAAATACAAATAAAAAATATGGAATAGCTTTAACTCTATCAAAATACTTAATATTAATAAACTACCACTCATCAACTGTTCCATTATAGAAATACAGAAATACACCCTTGGCAAAAGCAAATTCAACAAAACAGGTTTCCCTCACTTGCGATCTGCTCCTGTCCAGGAGAAGGGAAAAAACTGAAAGCTTCAGTCAGTCAGCAGAAAGAGACAATTCAAGCTTTTGCAGCAGCAGAAGGACAGAGCTGTATCTAGCAACAACAATTCCAAAATCCTAACTTCAACGACTGAAAGCAAAACTAAAATCCTGGGTCTATGTGAGCATGACTCCACTAACTCATGCTATTTTTTTGTCTAATTTATAAAAGAAATTCAGTTATTTATTCCACTTTCCATGGAACAGACACCTCAAGCCACGTTGGCAACATCTCTCTTCAAGAGAAACATGACAGAACAAATTCCTCTTAAAGGCACATTTTGTCATAACATGCCTGAGCTTGGTCTCTTGTGGCACAGTGGTAATGTCCCTATTCTTGGACTAGGAGGCCTGGGTTCAAGGTCCACATGCTCCAGAGGTGTGCAATAACATCTTTGAACAGGATGATCAGAAAATATCTACATACCTGAGCTCATTCTATTCACAGAAGTCCTATGTTGTAAAGGATACCTGTTGTTTCCACCTTGCACTCCTAAAAAGTTGCTATCCAAAACATCATGGAGATTAAGTATGCATAGAACAGTGGCCTTGTAGCTCAGTTGGTAGCATCTGTGGCTCTAGCACAATAAGCTGTAGTTCAATAATCTTGAAGCACTCCAGGACTCCTACTCCAGAACTTGTTGGCCATGGGAAAAAAAGCTCATGATGCACTTCAACAAATTGATCATCAGTATCATAATCCTATTGACACCTACCCATTATTACTCAAGGGAAAAAGCGTAAATGAGATGATCTGAAACAAAAATGGGTATAGGCTTTAACTAGCATTAACATTAATTAACTAACCTGACATGGCACTTTATCGACTAAAGTCTCCCAAATAACAAGTAAGGAATAGTTAATACTTTGATGGGCGTTGGTTGAGAGTTAAAAGTTAGCTAGATCATTGGGAAAATTCCTTTCTCTTATTTGAAAAAGTGCACTGGGATCTTTCACATTAACCAGAACAGGGAGACAGGGCCTCAGTTAAATATCACAGTGAAAAGACAGCAATATCTAACATTAGGGCACTCGATTCGTAAGCACTACGTTGTCAGCCTAAATTTATATGCTTAACTCCTAAAGGAGTATTTGAGACCACAACCCTCTGGCTCAGAGGCAAGATTGCTATCAACTGTGTCAAACTGCCACTTCTCTCATCATGGTATCATGCAAACATTTTCACATCTGTTAGGAGTAGTTTGAAAGCTACAAATAGTGCTAGGTACTCCAAATGTAACATGAAATGTTAATGAAAGATCCACTCTCATTAATATTCTTTTCAGTTCTAGAGCATATTTCAATACTGAACCGGGGCTGTAATTAATGAAATAACAATAAAACGTTTGCAGCTAACATCTGCTCTCCATAAAAAAAGGCCTTCTCCAACTTCATCTGTTTTTACTTACTTGATGGTATCCTTGCCGGCAGTAACAGAGGGAAGTTATTAAAGCTTATACTGTACATGGAAAATGCTTTCTGTCCGTTGGGCACAGAGTTACCTCCAGAATGTTCTGACACACACATACACACACTCACACACACAACTGTGGCATATTGCAAATTATGAGTATCAATATGCTTGCTAAAATTTTTCTGGCAACATTGTGATTAACTTCTTGCAATACAAGTATCCATTTGGCGTGTCTATAGTGTATTGACAGAATTCCACCTTTACATCTACATTAACTGTTTTCAATTAGCTTTAAATAGGCAACTTTAACCCTTCAATTTAAAGTACAGTGTGTTTCATTCAGGCAGGGATATGGACATTACGGACTCTGTCATCATTTATCACCCATCCCTAACTGCCCTTGACAAGTGAACTGTAGTCCATTTGCTTTTGGTAAACCCACAATGCTGTTAGGTGGGGAGTTCCAGGATTTTGACACAGCAACAATGAAGGTACAGCAATATGTTTCCAACTCAGGATTCTGAGTGGTTTCGAAAAAAAAATGCAGGTAGTAATGTTCCCATGCAATCTGCTGCCCTTGTTCTTGTAGATGGTGATGGGTTTGTAAGGAGCTTTAGTGAGTTTCTGCATTGCACCTTCAAAATGGAATCCACTGCTGCCACTGTGTAAATCGTGATGTCCTTAATGGTATTGTCCTGGTTGGTGTCAAACTTCTTGAGTGTTGTTGAACTCATCCAGTTAATTGGGCAGTAATCAACTCCTGACTTGTACCTGGCTAAATGTGGACAGGCTTTGGGGATTCAGGAAGTGAGTTAGACACTGTGGGATTCTTAGCTTCTGGCCTGCTATCACATCCACAGTATTAATATGGATCGTCCAGTTCAGTTTCTGGTCAATGGTAACACCCAAGCTGTTCATATGGGAGATTCAGCCATGGAAAATGATCAAATGTCAAGGGGTGATGGCTAGATTCTCTCCTGTTAAAAGATGGTTATTGCCTGGTATTGTATGGAATGAATATGACTTACCACTTGTCAGCCCAGACCTGGATATTGTCCCAGGTCTTGCTGCACTTGAACACGGAATGTTTTAGTCTCTGAGGAGTCATGAACAGTGTTAAACATGGATAATCAAGAATAAGCAACCCCATTTCTGACCTTATGATTGTGATTGATGAAAGAGCTGAAAGTGATTGGGCTAAAAACATTAGTCTGAGGAACTCTGATAGTGTTGTTTTGAAGCAGAGATAACTGACTAACAATGACAGTCATCTTCCTTTTTGCTAGCCAAACAATGTTGAGATTTCTTCCGGATTCCCATTGACTCAAGTTCTATTAGAACTCAATGTGGCCTTATGTTGAGGGCAGTCACTCTCACCTCACCTGTGGAGTTTAGCTCTTTTGTGCATGTTTGAACCAAATCTGTAATGAGATCAGGAGGTGAAGAGGCAGGGGGCAAGTTTTTGTGAAGTAGGTGTTTTTTGAAAACCCTGTTGATGTTCACTTTGCTGATGATCAAGAGTCGGCTGAGGTGGGATTTGGCGTGACTGGAATTGACCATTTTTCTCACATAGAGAACATGTGGTCAATTTTCTACATTGTCGGATCGATACCATGCTCTGGAATAACTTGGCTAGGAGCACTGTAAGTTCTGGAGTACAAGTCTTCAGCTCTATTGGAATGTTTTCAGAGCCTATAGCCTTTGCAGTATCCATTGCCTTTAGTTATTTCATCTTATCACCTGGAGGGAATCGAATTGGCTGAAGTCTGGCATTTGTGATGTTAGGAACTTCCAGAGAGGACTGAGATGGAGATCACCCATTTGATACTTCTGGCTGAAGATTGTTGTGAGTACTTCAGCCTTATCTTTTGTACTGTTATGGTGTGATCACCATCATTGAAGATGAGGATATTTGTGGAGCTTTGCCCTCCTCCAGTTTACATGTTTCGCCACCATTCACAACTGGATGTGGCGAGACTGCAGAGCTTAGTTCTCATCTGTTGGTTGTAGTCAAGTAATCGTGAGTTGTAGCTTCACTGGGTTGATACCTCATTTTCAGGTATGCCTCATGCTGTTCCTGACATTCCCTTCTACACTCTTCATTGAATCTGACTTGGTGATAATGGTAGAGTGGAGGATATATGGGGTCATGAGGGTGCTGACTGTGTTGGAATGCAATTAGAACATAGAACATAGCAAAGTACAGACAGAACTGGCCCTTTGGCCCACAATGTTGTGCCGAGGATTATTCCTAATCTAAGAGAAAATAAATTAACCTATGCACCCCTCAATTCACTGCTGTCCATGTGCATGTCTAGCAGTCATAGTTATAGAATCATAGAGATGTACAGCATGGAAACAGATCCTTCGGTCCAACCCGTCCATGCCAAACAGATATCCCAACTCAATCTAGTCCCACCTGCCAGAACCTGGCCCATATCCCTCCAAACCCTTCCTATTCTTATATCCATCCAAATGCCTTTTAAATGTTGCAATTGTACCAGCCTCCACCACTGCCTTTGGCAACTCATTCCATACATGTACCACCCTCTGTGTGAAAAAGCTGCCCCTTAGGTCTCTTTTATAGCTTTCCCCTCTCATTCTAAACCTATTCCCTCCAGTTCTGGACTCCCTGACCCCAGGGAAAATTTTGTCTATTTATCCTATCCATGCCCCTCATGATTTTGTAAACCTCTACCAGGTCACCCCTCAACCTCCGATACTCCAGGGTCCCTAATGACTCTGCTTCCACCACCACCGCTGGCAACGCATTCCATGCATTCACAACTCTCTGCCTAAAGAACCTATCTCTGACGTCTCCTCTATACCTTCCTCCTAATATCATAAAACTATGACCCCTCGTGCCAGTCAATCCTGCCCTGGGGAAAAGTCTATATCCATGCCTCTCATTACCTTGTATACATTGATCAGGTCACCTCTCTTCCTCCTTCTCTCCAGCGAGAAAAGTCCGATCTTAGTCAACCTCTCTTCGTAAGACAAGCCCTCCAGTCCAGGCAGCATCCTGGTAAACCTTCTTTGCACCCTCTCCAAAGCTTCTATATCTTTCCTATAATAGGGTGACCAGAACTGGACACAATATTCCAAGTGTGGTCTCACCAGGGTCTTGTAGAGCTGCAGCAAAATCTCACGGCTCTTAAACTTGATCCCCCTGCTAGTGAAAGCCAAAACACTATATGCTTTCTTAACAACCCTATCCACTTGGGTGGTCCCTGCTAGTGAAAGCCAAAACACTATATGCTTTCTTAACAACCCTATCCACTTGGGTGTCAACTTTGAGGGATCTATTTCTGCTGCTGATAGTCCACAGTGCTTCATAATTGCCCAGTCTCGAGGTGCTAGATCTGTTTGAAATCGATTGCATTTAGTTATGTGTTAATGTCACTCTAATAAGGGGTGGGTATCCTCAATACATTCACTAGCAAAGCTACATGAAGACAGAAGAAAGGTCACATTAGTTTAGCTTAATGTCTTTGTGTGAAATGGCAGTTAAATAAATGTGTGTTCTTGTTTCAGGCATGAATTGAATTTATTTATTCAGCAAGAAAACTTTGAAAACTCCACCGAACTCAAAAAAATTGCAATTATCTTGCTGACAGATGCAATGTAATTTTGTGATAATCTAATTTAAAAAAATTAATGATTAGTTGCAGATATGATTTGCATGATTTTCTTTAACTTTTGAGATGGC
Source organism: Chiloscyllium plagiosum (assembly GCF_004010195.1). Classification (NCBI taxonomy): domain Eukaryota; kingdom Metazoa; phylum Chordata; class Chondrichthyes; order Orectolobiformes; family Hemiscylliidae; genus Chiloscyllium; species Chiloscyllium plagiosum. The sequence goes on along the minus strand of NC_057722.1, from coordinate 47,169,391 downwards.
CAATTTAATTAAAATGTAGTGCTACCTCAAGAAGTTTTAATGTTTCTATTCTGGCCTAAGGCAAGTTTTGTATAAAATGAAAACAGTTGCTGGAGCAAGTAGTATTTTTTTAAGTCATAAGATCAATTTTTTTCATTGATTTCCAAATCAATAACTGTTGTTTTACCAAATATATAATGAGATAGATTAGCCATGTAATTTTTAATTACAGAATTATCAGACTGTGATCAGATCAAAGCAATAAAATAGATTTCTGTAGAATTACTGCCATAGATCTGAATATTTTCGTTGCAGCAAAGAGCTGCTAAGACCTGATGATTAAAATGAATATATTATCACTGAATTTGCAAGTGACACAAAAATTATGCGGAAGGGCAAGAGGTGATGATGAGTCAACAGGGAAATATAAACAGATTGAGTGAGTGGGCAAAAACTTATCATCTGCAACACAATTCAGAAAATGTGAGGTTATGTTCTTTGGCAGGAAGAATGGAAGAGCTGAATGTTATTTAAAGAGAAAAAGACTGCAGAAAGCTGCCGCACAAAGGTATTTGGGAGTGGTTGTGCGTGAATCACAAAAAGTTAGTATCCAAGCTCAGCCAACAAAATTGTCCTTTATCTCAAAGGGAATGCAGAATGAAAATAGGGGAGTCTTGTTAAAACTATACAAGGCACTCGTCAGACCATACTCAGAATAGTATGAACAGTCTTGGTTCCATTATCTAAGAAAAGACATACTGGCATTGGAGGCAATGTAGATAAAACTCACAAGGCTGATTTCAGCTTTGGAGGGACTTAGACTATAAGACCATAAAATACAGATGCAGAATTAAACCATTCAGTCCATTGAGTCTGCTCTGCCATTTGATCATAGCTGATATATTTCCCAACACTATTCACCTGCCTTCTCCCTATAACCTTTGATCCCCTCACCAATCAAGAACCTATCTATCTCTGTCTTAAATACACTCAATGACATGGACACACAGCCTCTGTGGCAATGAGTTCCAAAGATTCACCACTCTCCGAAGAAATTCCTTCTCATCTCAGTTCTAAAACGTCATCTCTTCTGTCTGAGGCTGTGCCCTCAGGTCGTAGTCTGTCCTACTCGTGGAAGCATATTCATCACTTTCAATGAGGCCTCTCAGTATTCTGTAAGTTTCAATCAGGTCCCCATTTATCCTTCTAAACCCCATTGAGATCAGATCCAGGTCCTCAACTGCCTTTCATATGATAAGCCCTTCATTCCTGGGATCATTTTTGTGAATCTCCTCTGGATCCCATCCAAGGCCAGCACATCCTTTCTTAGATACATGGCCCAAAACTGCACACAATATTCCAAATGTGGCCTGACCAGGCCAAGGCTTATGCCCGAATCGTCGACCCGCCTGCACCTCGGATGCTGCCTGACCAGCTGTGCCTTTCCAGCACCACACTCTTCAACTCTGATCTCCAGCATCTGCAGTCCTCACTTTCTCCCAATATACAATCTCAATAGTACATCCCTGTTCTTGCATTCTAGACCTCTCAAAATGAATGCTAACATTGCATTTAACTTGCTAACCGTTAACTGAACCTGCGTGTTAACCTTAAAAGAAGCCTGTACAAGGACTCCCAAGTTTCTTTGCAATTCAGACTTCTGAAGCCTTGTCCTATTTAGAAAATAGTCTACACCTCTAGTTTTCCTATCTGAGTGCATAAACTCATACTTTCCCACATTGTATTCCACCTGCCATTTCTTTGCCCAGTCTCCTAACCTATCCATGTCCTTCTGCAGCCTCCCCATTTCCTGAACACTACCTTTCCTTCCAACTATATTTGTGTCAACTACAACAATACTTTCAGTTCCTTCACCTAGATCATTTATGTTTAATTTGAATAATTATGGTTCCACAGTGACCACTGCAGAAACCTACTAAAGGGGAACCTCGATTATCCAAATACCAATTACCCAAAAATCGGATTATCCGAAGGAGATCTCAAAGTCCCAACAGAAATATTACATCAAAGACGTATGTCCAACACTGATCGCATCTTTTGGTAACTGATTAAAAGTGCTGCCGGGAACAGTCCTGGACTGATACGAGCGCAGGCACTGTCTGTAAATGACTGACATCTCTCTCTCTCTCTCGCTCTCCCTCTCCCTCTCTCTCCCCCCACACATTCCCTGGAGTTCTACACAGGTGTGTACTCTAAAACCCCCTTCCCCAGATTATCTCTCTTACATTGTCCAGTACAGGTCAAAGGTGGAACCTGTCAAAATGTTGCAGTCAAAAGGTGTGTGTGTACGAGTTGAAGACTCACTCCCAAAAGGCAGTAGCAGCAGCAGTCTTGTTTTTGGTGTCCAGAGAGGGGGCAGATGGGGAAGGAGGTGGGGTGGGGGTGGACAGGGGTCAAGCGGGGTTGGGGGTGGGAGCAGGCAGGAGT
>NC_057722.1:47161318-47166818 GCF_004010195.1 Chiloscyllium plagiosum | reverse complement strand
TGGGGGGTGGGCGGAAGGCGGTGTTAGGAGTGAGCGAGGGCTTCCACGTACTGTGCTGCTGCTAATCTCCTGAATGGGGAGCAGACTTAATAGAAAACTCTGAGCCCCAGAGGAAAGGCATTGAATCAATTAACTGAATAATCAATTATCCAAACAAAATAGTGCCCGTCCATCTCATTCAGATAATCGAGGTTTCCCTGAATTCGGTGGCCACCCTCCTGAGAAAGACCCCTTCATCCCACTCTCTGCCTTCTTCCAATCAGCCAATCTTCTATTCATGCCAGTACCTTGCTCCTGATACCATGGACTCTTATTTTATTTGGCAATCTTCTGTGCGGGACCTTGTCAAAGGCCTTCTGGAAATCCAAATAGATCATCTCCACTGGGTCTCCTTTATCTAACTTGGTCATTAGCCCCTCGAAGAATTTTAATAGATTTTATTAAGGGTAGCTATTGTATTTGTACTCTTGAAGTTTAGAAGAATTTAAAAATGTAAAAATGCGAGCCACAAATATGAAACATGGGATTCTTAAAGGGTTTGACAGAGTAGATCCTGAATGGTTGTTTCCTCATCTGGGAGAATCTCGAACCAAACGGCATAATCTCAGAGTAACCGGTAATGCATTTAAGACAGAGATCGGGAGGAATTGCTTCTCTGGAGCATCTTCAATCTGTGGAATTCTTTACTACATGGGACTGTAGAGCTTGGGTTGTTGAGTGTATTTAAGGCTGAGAAAGATTTTTAATCAGTAAGGGAATGAAGGGTTATGCGGATAAAGCAGGGAAGTGGAGTTCAGGATTATCAGATCAGTTGTGATCTCAGTGAATCATGAAGTAGACTGGATGGGCCAAGTTGTCTACTGCTCTTATATTTAATGGTCTTACACTAAAAGACTTTTCCTTTAACAGACAATCATCTAGTGTATCAATAGGCTGTGCAACACAATCAAAGGACAGACAGGAGAATTTTATGACATTGCACTTACAAAGATTGGAAAATTATGGGTGGTGTGTATCCAAATTTCTAAGACGCATGCTGGGGCATACAGAGGGGCCACAGGGAGAGTAAAATCAAAACAAAATTAGCTTATTGTACCATCACAACTTTCAAATGGTGGAATTTGCAGACAAAAGGGAGCAAAACATGTTTGGATTGTTGTGACGGCTCTGATCTCTGTGTATTAATGGTTGGATTGCATAAAGCAAATGTTACATTTATTTTCTATGCCAGAACTTATTTCCTTTTGAAATAAAAGTGCCATTTCAAAACTCTCACTTTATAGCTATTTTTACAATCATTTTGTTTTATGCCAGAATTTGTATGAAGCCAAGAAGTCAGAATTTTTATGGACTCAGTAAAAGTAAACTTGGCAGTTTCTGTTTTCGCTGGATAGCAGAAATGATCTCAAGCCACATTTTAAAAGTGCAATGTTATTAAAAAATAGAACAAATCTAACAAAATTTATATGGGGTTGGTTATGTGTTACAAATGTTACATGACAAATCCAGAGTAACTGGTTCAAATGAAAATGCATGACTATTTTGCTTCAGAAATATGGATTTTTATCTAACCGAGAAATGGGGGAAAGAGACAGAGTTGAGGTGGTAGGTGTCAAACCATGTGAGGGATTGAATCATCAAAAAATGCTGATGTCTGAGAAGCCCCACACAATCATGCTGCTTTCTATATTTAATCAGTACTTGTTTGCAGGTGATGATTTGGAGATGCCGGTGTTGGACTGGGGTGTACAAAGTTAAAAATCACACAACACCAGGTTATAATCCAACAGGTTTAATTGGAAGCACTAGCTTTTGGAGCGTCACTCCTTCATCAGGTGGTTGTGGAGGCCACAATTGTAAGACACAGAATTTATAGCAAAAATTTACAGTGTGATGCAACTGAAATTATACATTGAAAAATACCTTGATTGTTTGTTGAGGCTTTCATCTATTCGAATACCATGATAGTTTCACTTCTTTCATGTGTAAATCACAAAACTTTTTTTTAAAAAGTTGCAGTCTCAGGTTAACTGTAACAATTGGTGTTAGCTAGACAATATGTTGAAGGTGTTAGCCCCCTGTGTTCTCTGACTGTGCTATAATGTTTAGACTGATTCTAATCTAAAAAGTGAGATAACAGAGTCTTACATGAATTCATGCAGTTTTTGAGCAAAGCACAATGTAACTTTGCAAGTACAAATTCACCCCACAAACGTATATGTATATGTCTGAATGTGGGTCTTTGTGTGTATGTGTGTGTCTGTCTGTCTGTCTGTCTGGGTTGGGGGATTGTGAGTGTGAGAGAGAGTGTATATGTGTGTGTATGTGAGTGTAGAGTGTCTTAAGTCGGTGATGGGGTGCATGTGTGAGAGTGGGAGTGTGTGTGTGTGTGCCTGGGGTGGGGGGTTGTGAGTGCCTGTGAGTGAGAGTGTATATGTGTGTGCAGGTTTGCAGGTGGACTTGTTGGACTGGCAGGTTGTTGATTAGAATGTGAAAAGTGGCAACTGACTGAAGGTTTAACCAAGCTTTCTGATTTCAACTGCCGATGTGAAATATCTTAAAGTTATGTGATGAGAGTTCAGCAGGATTGGTGGGGCTGCAAATTGACAAACTGATTAGCTTTAATTACCCAACTATGAGAAATGCCTGTTTGCCTAAGTGAATGGTATTTGTTCACTGGACTTGCTTTGAGAGTGAGATTTCACCACTTTAGGAGTGATTCCCAACATTTTAAGTAATTTCTGCAGTCCTGTTTTTTTCAATTTTAATCCGCTTTTCCCAGCTGTCAGCCTTCACTACAACATGGGAACAGTTTATGCCACTCCATTTAGGACCTTTGATAAGGAGGAATAGGAATTGCATCAGCAGTAAGTACAACTCACCACAGTTCTAGATTACAGGACTGTTCTCTTTTTAGAAAAAGATAACTGGTGATGATTTTAACTTGGGTGCCACCATGCCTCAGGCAAGGGGAGAGGTTTATGGTAACCAGAGACAGTACAGGAATTGACGTTGCAGTGTTGGTATCACAAGCAAGCCATCCAGCCAAGTGAGCTAATGGATCCCAGCATCAGTAATAGTAACATCAAAAGCTTCAGGAGTAGTAGCAGCAGAGCCTGAGCTGTCTTCTCAGCCATTGTCCAATTGACAGGACAGATGAGTTGGACATAAGTTCAAATTCAAGGAAGGGATACCATCAAGTAAGATTTCTTCATGTAAGAAGATCAGCTTTCTGCACATGACTGAGTGACAGCTCTTTCAGAGGCACAGATGTCTGAGTTAGTACAGACAGGGCATCCTTTATCCAAAAACTGAAATCATCCAAATTCTGATCTGCAATTGATTCTCAAAGTGTTCAGATAAAGGACAGTCGATGTTTACCCCAGGGAGATTGTTCACCAGATTACATTGGGAAAATATGACAAGATGGGCTGCGAATTTCAACAGGTCCAAACTTTTGCACAGAAATGTCACACAGAGAGAAGTGTCTGAGAGCTTCTTTACTTTTGGGTTGAAACTCAGCAGGTACAGGATAAAATCAACACCGAAAATTCAACTAATCCTTCCCAGAGCCTGCCTTTCTTAGGTCTTGGCTTGTTTCATGTTCAGTGCGCCAGACAACATTTTTACTCCTTCACTAACAGATCCATTCGAATGTAACACAATCAAAGTGCAACATTTTTTTTTTACCTATGCAGTGTTTTTCTATTGATCATTAACTTTTGAGAGTCAGTCTCACAATAAAATTTCAGTAACTGGTCTTCTGCTTATTTAAATCATATATGGTGGTAACATCTTCTCCATATTCCTCACTCAATCATTTCATAGACTCTCCTCAACACCTACCCTCTCTTTGCTATTGATATTGAATACTTCTTCTTTCCTCTTGCACCATTCATATTTAAAGGCCTTTCTGACATGTTTTTGAGAAAAATAAAATCACTTTTGCATTGAAAAACATCAAAATCCTAAGGCAAGCTGGTGTGACTGTCAACAATGTTGCTGAACAGCTAAAGTTGATGGATTTCAAGTTATAGCCAGCCAAGGCAATTTGCTGAAATGTCAGAAGTGAAAACAAGTGACCCAATGACCTTGAAAGGTTTTCCAGGGATCCTCATGTAATTATTTGTAGAGTCTCAATGAAGTTTAGGTTAATTTTCTTTGTGGGGCTGGACACTAAGATTCTGCTTAAAGGAGATTTATCTTCCAGTGGATACATGCCAGAGCTGCTTGATGTGGTTTTTAGGTTATTTCACGTTTCAGATGTGTGGTTAAAGGAGGCCCAACATTTTACTGCTAATGTCTGCAGCTTCCTGGAACAACACCTGCATAGAGTGAGAATCAGTGATCATCAAGGCCACCACAGAATGAAATGTTTTCACTTTGGCTTCTTTCACAAGCTGTTAGTGACATCTGCAAACTTACACAAACTGCTGAACACAAATGGATCTCAGATCATAGAGATGGAGAGCAGAGAAAAAGGCCCTTCCGCCCACCTCGGAAATACAACCACCTAACAAGTCGATTTCCATTTTCTAGCACTTGGCCCATAGCCTTGCATGCCTTAGGCATCACAAGTGTACACCTCAATACTTACTAAATGTTTGGAGGGTTTCTGCCCTGTTACCCTGACAGGCAGTGGGTTCCAGATTCCCATCAGCTCAATGCCCCAGTCATTGATCACTACGCCAAAGGGAAAGGTTTCTTCCTGCCCACCCTGTCTGTGCTCCTCATAGTATTATACATCTCAATCATGTTCCCCCTCATTCTCCTCTGCCCCAATCTATCCAATTCTCTCTTCATAACTAAAATTCTCCAGCCAGTCATCCTGGCAAACCACCTCCTCCTCTTCTCCAATGCAATCACATCCCTCCTATAACACGGATCTCAGAACTGCACACAATACTATAGCTGAGGCCTAGCCAATATTTTATACAATTCCTGTACCACCTCCCTACTCTTCGTAACTATTTTATCTACCTTAAGGGATGGGAGGGCATGCAAATCATGGTCCCTCTGGTTCTTGGTGCTTCCCAAGGTCTTACTGTTCACTATGCATTCCCTTGCCTTGTTTGTCAGGTGACTGAAACCATACTTGTCAGGAAAGTCCACCTTGCTAGTGATGAGGCCCTCAGACTTGCAATGTCTGAATTCCCATAGTTCCTGTGAACCATAGACTGTGCATATATTGATCAAGACATCCTCAGCTCAACCAGCAATATCTCATAGAGTCATAGAGATGTACAGCATGGAAACAGACCCTTCAGTCCAACCCATCCATGCCGACCAAATATCCCAACTCAATCTAGTCCACCTGCCAGCACCCGGCCCGTATCCCTTCAAACCCTTCCTATTCATATACCCATCCAAATGCCTCTTAAAAGTTGCAATTGTACCAGCCTCCACCACTTCCTCTGGCAGCTCATTCCATAAATGTACTACTCTCTGCATGAAAAAGTTGCCCCTTAGGTCTCTTTTATATCTTTCCCCTCTCACCCTA
>NC_057722.1:47116728-47161173 GCF_004010195.1 Chiloscyllium plagiosum | reverse complement strand
CCTTCTTCACTATCCTATCTACCTGCGACTCCACTTTCAAGGAGCTATGAACCTGCACTCCAAGGTCTCTTTGTTCAGCAACACTCCCTAGGACCTTACCATTAAGTGTATAAGTCCTGCTAACATTTTCTTTCGCTTTTTAAAAATTCATTCACAGGACGAGGACTTTGCTGGCTAGGCTCACATTGAGGGCAAATAAGAGTTAATCACATTGCTATGGGTCTGGAGTCACATGTAGTTCAGACCAGGTAAATATGGCAGTTTCCTTCCCTAAAGAACACTAGTGAACCAGATGGATTTTTCCTGACAATTGACAATGGTTTCATGATGATTGTTGGACTCCTAATTCCAGATTCTTTTATTGAATTCAACTTCGACCACCTGCCATGGTGGGATTCCATCTGCGTCTCTGGAATAACTGTCCAGTGTTGATACCACTAGGCCATCTACTCCTTTACTTTATTAATACTCAGCTAATATTTTGCCACTGAAGGATATTCTTTCATGGTCTGGGTCCAGTCAGGATAAATCCTCAGAAAATAAAAGGTGTGGCATGCAAGATCAGTGCTATCTGTGTGGTGAAAAAGATAGAGAGCAGAACACACTATTTATGTTGATGTCACATTGATAATAATGGGGAAATTAGTGGAATTAAAGAGTAGCAAATTCCCAGGGCCTGATGACTACCATTCACTGATGTTAAAGGAAAGCACAACGCCAATAATCTAACCATAATCTTTCAGAGTTCTCTGGATTCAGGAGTTGTACATCTGGATTGGAAATTTTTTTATGTTACTCCACTCACAGAGGTAAACCAGGGAATTACAGATTAGTCAGCCTGACATCTTTAAAAGTAAATTGTTGGAGTCTATAATCAAGAACAGTATAACTGATCACCTTGAAAAATGTAAGTTAATCATAGAGAGTTAATATGGACTCATAAAGGGTGGTCATACCTGACAGACCTCATAGAGTATTTTTGAAGAAATGACAAAACTTTTGGACAGAGGTACATCGATGAATGTTGTTTACATGGACTTCCAGAAGGATTTTGATTAAGTCCCAAAAAAAAGACAGTCAGCTAAGGTGGAACCCCAACAAAATGGAGGGAAAGTTATTGACATGGCAGGAAACAAAGAGTTGGAATAATGGGTAAGTCCTGACTTGATGGGTCTGGTCTGTCCCTCCTTGCTATGGCAACGATGCAGTGGCTTTGGTGTCAGCTTGTCAGTGACAACATGGTGGGTCCAGTCCAGAAATCCTTGCTTTGGCAGCCTCAGGGATGTCTTAAGTGGCAGCATCTTGTAGCCACTCTGAAAACCAAGAACCCTGGAGGAACTAAAGATGAACTTCTGCAGCTTCACCCTTGATGGGGTTTGTCCAATATATCACATCAGTAGTATGACACTTTGATCTTTTACTTTACAAATTCTGCATCCTATGTATCCTGCCCCAATACCTACATGATGAAGGAGCAGTGCTCTGAAAGCTTGTACTTTCAAATAAACCTGTTGGACTATAACATGGTGTTGTGTGATTTTTACCTTTATTCCTGATACAGGCAGTTCTTCTAAACGTGATGGTTGCATTGTTGTGCAACCTCGCATTATACAAAAATCACATTTTAGAAACAGCAGTTAGTGTTGGCAACGTAATTGTGTTACAGCCAACACATGTTTTAAAAGTTTGCGCTTTAGAAATAGCCTCTCCAACTCGTCAATCGTGTTACAGTGAATTTGCATTAATGAAACACACGTTATAGCAACATAATCTGTATTGACCAAAACCTATCCCAATTCATGGTTTCTTAATTTAGGTGATCCTTCTCTATTAGAACATAGAACATAGAACATAGAAGAATACAGCGCAGTACAGGCCCTTCGGCCCTCGATGTTGCGCCGATCCAAGCCCACCTAACCTACACTAGCCCACTATCCTCCATATGCCTATCCAATGCCCGCTTAAATGCCCATAATGAGGGAGAGTCCACCACTGCTACTGGCAGGGCATTCCATGAACTCACGACTCGCTGAGTAAAGAACCTACCCCTAACATCTGTCCTATACCTACCCCCCTTAATGCCCCCTTGTAATAGCAATTGTACTATTGTGCAAATTAATTAACAAAATCACCTTCTCCATCATTTCCTAGATTCCTGTCCTTCCTAAATATCTTATATCCTTCAATATTCAGGCGGCAATCCATGTTATCCTACAACCATGTCTCTGTAATGGCCAGCAGATCATACTTACTTCTTTCTATTTGCACTAACAGTTCATTTATTTGTGCATTCAAATACAGAGTCTTGAGTTTTATTCTTTTTGTAAACCATTAGCCTTATTGGTGATTTACTCTTAGATTTGTTTTCTCTATCCCTTCCTGTCATGGTTTGTTTATCATTTCCAACATTAATACTTTTCTCTTTTACCTTGTCTCTGCTCTTTGATTTGCCATATCATTCCAAATTTGATCCATTGCCCCACTGTTTAGTTTAAAGCTCTTTCTACTTCCTACTTACACATTGTGCCAGAACACCATTCCCAGTAGGGTTCAGGTGTAGACTGTCTCACTGTATACATTCCATGTCCCCAGTACTAGTGCTGGAGCCCCACAAACCAGAACCCACTTCTCCAAGAGCTGATCTCTGAACCACAGATTCATTTCTCTAACCTTGTTTGCCTTATGTCAATTTGGTCTGGCTTATGTAAAGATTTAAGGAAACGTTCACTTAACTATGGCAAATTCAGTTCCTTCTGCTCCTCCTAAATTTCCTTCTGGCGTTCTGACAATATATGATCTTGGTTGATCTATTTCTCTGATGACAGTGGCTTCTGACTCCCTGTACCTTACAGTCTTTCTGCCCTGGCCTTATATTTGTCAGACTTTTTACCATGCCTAGACTTGCACCACCTATGTCATTTTTTTGCAGTGGCTTTTCTCTGGTTGTTTTAGCTTTTTGATGTCTTTCGAGATTACAATATAACCTCATGACAAAATCTGTTACCAGCCTCCTTCCCATCAAAACTTCTGCTGGTAGTTACTCATTATTTCATGGTGTTGCTCAGTAACAGAGTAGAACTAATTCCCAGTTTGGAGTCTTGTGAACTAGGGTCTGCACAGCCTTGAATGCTTTTTTCTGCTTCTCCATTTAACTGAACATAGAGTCGAGAATTTATTAGCTGGTTAACGCTTGTCTCCAAAGCAAACTTACTGAAATCTGTATTCATGAATTAATGTCCATTGTCCAATTCTCAATCTTCTGGGAAACTGTGTATCACAAGGGTCCTTTTCAGTATGGAGATCATTGAGCTTGCTGTGCTTAATTGAAGCCCTGTCACGCCAGTGCATCTTGAATAATAGTTGACTAGGATTAAATACATTTTCCTATGAAAAATAAAACAAATCCACAGCTAGCCTTTCCTGGGCCCTTTCAGGAAATCTTGTTGAGATCATTGGCTCTGTGAGCACGAGGCAGTGTATTGTACATGTTTGACATAATGGAAAGTAACTCTATAATAAAAGCAAAGCACTGCCGATGCTGGAAACCTGAAAAAAAAACAAAAGATGTTGGAGAAATTCTGCAGGTCTGCAACATCTGTGAAGAGAGAAACAGAGCCTAAAGAGAGAAAATCTCAGCACTGCTGCCTCACAGCGCCAGAGACCCAGGTTCAATTCCTACCTCAGGCAACTGATTGTGTGGAGTTTGCACATTCTCCCCATATCTGCGTGGGTTTCCTCCGGATGCTCCGGATTCCTCCCACAGTCCAAAAATGTACAGGTTAGGTGAATTGGCCATGCTAAATTTCCCGTAGTGTTAGGTGAAGGGATAAATGTTTGACATAATGGAAAGTAACTCTATAAAAAAGCAAAGCACTGTCGATGCTTGAAATCTGAAATAAAAACAAAAGATGTTGGAGAAATTCTGCAGGTCTATAACATCTGTGAAGAGAGAAACAGAGCCTAAAGAGAGAAAATCTCAGCACTGCTGCCTCACAGCGCCAGAGACCCAGGTTCAATTCCTGCCTCAGGCAACTGATTGTGTGGAGTTTGCACATTCTCCCCGTGTCTGTGTGGGTTTCCTCCGGATGCTCCGGATTCCTCCCACAGTCCAAAAATATGCAGGTTAGGTGAATTGGCCATGCTAAATTGCCCGTAGTGTTAGGTGAAGGGATAAATGTTTGACATAATGGAAAGTAACTCTATAAAAAAGCAAAGCACTGTCGATGCTGGAAATCTGAAATAAAAACAAAAGATATTGGAGAAATTCTGCAGGTCTGCAACATCTGTGAAGAGAGAAACAGAGCCCAAAGAGAGAAAATGCTGGAAAATCTCAGTGGCAGCATCTGTAAGGAGAGAAAAGAGCTGACATTTCGAGTCTAACTGACGCTTTGTCAAAGCTGCTGCCAGACAGAAGCTGTCAGACCTGCTGAGATTTTCCAGCATTTTCTCTTTTGGTTTCAGATTCCAGCATCCACAGTAATTTGCTTTTATCCAGAGAAACAGAGCCATGGTTTTGAATCCAGTATGGCTTCTTCAGAGCAGAATATAATTTTCTACGTTGTTGGAAATGCCTAGCAACTTCTGCACTGATACCTAGATGACCCCTGTTGAGTTTCTGTGGGATTTCTCAATGTGTCGACTTTGATATAATTTTTTTTTTGGTCTTACCCTAGAAAATTTTCCACTTTTCTCATTTCTTTTTGAGTTTTGGAAGCTTTTCACCACTAGGTTGGCTGGATTATATTTCAACCAACTTGAATGATGTATCTGTAGCTACTTTAAAGAATAGCCCTCAATTATAATGCGCTAGAATATCAGTAGAAAATAACTATTCTTTAATTCTTTCTGAAGTTCCTGGCTATCCTGATTCCAATCCAGATGGCTATTAATTTCCTTTACAGGATTCTAGACATTGTCCTTTTGAAAATTTCTGATACAAAGGAGATCCCTATTGGTAAAAGGTTGAAGCAATATGCCATAATGTAATAAATATAGTCACTGATCTTAACATTTGGTCTAAGCGTATCTACCAGAATCTACTGTTTGCATCCAGTTTTGTGAAAAACTTTGTTATTGCCAATATTCTCAAACTATCATTGTCAGGCAAAACAGGATAGTTTCCCTCCTCACTCCTTGCTTAACTGAGTTAAATCCACATTTAACTTTAGTTCTCCAATTGACTTGGGAACAGTTATTAGCCCTGAGCACCACCATGTTAGTCCTGCCATTGGCAGCATGAACCCTCTTCCCATCATGCTGTCTGAGACTTTACTTTTCACATCAAAGGAGAAGGGATTTTCCTGTGAATCTATAAACAAATGAATTTAGCATTTTCTTGCCTGGTAAAGTGACAGTCCAGCTTCAATTTGTCGAAACCTTTGCATAGCTTTAGAATTCTTGCCAAAATTCTCTTAATTTATCCTTCAACTTTCTTCAATAGATGTTATTACTTAAACAATAATGACACAATGGTTCTTGCTTTTCCACAGATTTTGAAAAAGATTTTAACTGGTCACATACGGCAAATTACAGCAAAAGCCACAAAATATAATTGCAGCATTTTGCATTCCAAAAACGGTTGAATTTGTAATGTTACAGTTATCTGCTGGTAACTTGCCGAGTATGTTGGAAACATGAGGTATTTTTGTATGCCAGCTCATCAAATGCAAATTATTGCAGAATGATTTTATTCACTGCCAGGTATTCATCATGATCTTCCACATTAAAACTCGAGAAGATGAGGAAAGGATGACTGATTGGTTCAAATTAGCATTGAACTGGAAACTCTGATTCCAAAGGAATTACATAGATCTTATATACATTCAATTAACCAAGCACAAGAGCAAAGAACAGTTCAGCACAGGAACAGGCCTTTCAGCCCACCAAACCTGCATGAACACATGATGCCTTTCTAAACTTAGGATGTTTTGTCTCTACGCAGTCCATATCCCTCCATTCCATATTTGTCAAGATGCCCCTTAAACATTATTATGGTATCTGCCTCCACCACTTTTCTGGCAGCACATTCCAGGTGCTTGCTGTCCTAATCTACTTCTTACATCTCCTTTAAACGTACCCCTTTTTGCCTTAGACCTATGTCCCTTAATAATTGACATGTCAGTCCTAGGAAAAATACTCTAACTATCCAGTCTACCTATACCTTTCATAATTTTGTCAATTTCTGACAGGTCTCTCCTCAACCTTCAACTTACAAATGAAAACAGACCACATTTGTCCAATCTCTCCTCAAAGCTAATACCCTCCGAATATTGCAAATGTGGATTACTAAAGTTGCCAACTTTTATATTCTGTGCTGAAAATGTGTTGCTGGAAAAGCGCAGCAGGTCAGGCAGCATCCAAGGAACAGGAGAATCGACGTTTCGGGCATAAGCCCTTCTTCAGGAATCCTGTGCCCCAACTAATGAAGGCAAGCATGTCATATGCCTTCTTGACTACTTTATCCACTTATGTTGCCATGTTTAGGGAACTGCAGACCTTCATATCTTGATCCCTCTGTATGTTCATGCTTCTGTTAATTATAAAGTTATCGTTTTAATTCTGTGTAAATAAATAAAATTAGCGTGAACTATAACAAGTATTGTATGGACCACCTGTAGAATGATAGAATTATTACTTGCTTGTAAAATAAAACAAAATTATTTACTTTGAACAGAGGTTTTGTATTGTCATAACTTTAAGTTGAATAATGTCAACACATTTTGGCCTTGGTGTCTATCAGTGGTAGAACTGTCACTTCTTGAAGATCTTGTTTCAATCTGCAAGAAAGTATTCAGTTGGTAGTCTAAGATGATATGTTTGTTCATTACTGTCCAAATATGATATAGTCAGAGCTGTGATTTTCAGCTAAGATCTTAAATGCAATTTCATTCCGGTAGATGTAAAGAGTTTCAGAGCACTATTTGAAGTAGAATGGAGGAGTGTACTCACTATATTGCATAACATTTAGCCCTCAAACAGCACAAATGATCTAGTTTTTCACTGCAATGTCTGGGATACATTTTTGTATGCAAATTAGCTGCTGCATTTCTCTACATTACAATATTGACTAATTCTCAGAAGTAAATTCCTGTCAAACCTTTGAGCTGAAGCTGCTTGAACTTCAAACATTTATTTCAGATAGAATCATAGAATCCCTACAGTGTGGAAGCAGGCTATTCAGCCCATTGAGACCACAGTCTACTCTGAATCACAATGGTATCCAGGATTTCTCACATAGAGTCATAGAGTCATAGAGATGTACAGCATGGAAACAAACCCTTCAGTCCAACCCGTCCATGCCGACCAGATATCCCAACCCAATCTGGTTCCACTTGCCAGCACCCAGTCCATATCCCTCCAAACCCTTTCTTATACCCATCCAAATGCCTTTTAAATGTTGCAATTGTACCAGCCTCCACCACTTCCTCTGGCAACTCATTCCATGCACGTACCACCCTCAGCATGAAAAGGTTGCCCCTTAGGTCTCTTTTGTATCTTTACCCTCTCACGCTAAACCTATGCCCTCTAGTTCTGGATTCCCCCACCTCAGTGAAAAGACTTTGTCTATTTACCCTATCCATGCCCCTCACGGTGTCACAGTGGTTAGCACTGCTGCCTCATTGCACCAGAGACCCGGGTTCAATTCCCACCTCAGGCGACTGACTGTGTGGAGTTTGCACATTCTCCCCGTGTCTGCGTGTGTTTCCTCTGGGTGCTCCGGTTTCCTTCCACAATTCAAAAATGTACAGGTTAGGTGAATTGGCCATGCTAAATTGCCCATAGTGTTAGGTGAAGGAATAATTGTAGGAGAATGGGTCTGGGTTGGTTACGCTTCGGTGGGTCGGTGTGGACTTGTTGGGCCAAATGGCCTGTTTCCACACTGTAAGTAATCAAGTGGGCGACACAGTGGTACAGTGGTTAGCACTGCTGCCTCATAGCGCCAGAGACCCGGGTTCAATTCCTGCCTCAGGCAACTGATTGTGTGGAGTTTGCATGTTCTCCCCGTGTCTGCGTGGGTTTGCTCCGGATTCCTCCCACAGTCCAAAAATGTG
Organism: Chiloscyllium plagiosum; assembly: GCF_004010195.1. Classification (NCBI taxonomy): domain Eukaryota; kingdom Metazoa; phylum Chordata; class Chondrichthyes; order Orectolobiformes; family Hemiscylliidae; genus Chiloscyllium; species Chiloscyllium plagiosum. The sequence goes on along the minus strand of NC_057722.1, from coordinate 47,153,122 downwards.
CAGGTTAGGTGAATTGACTATGCTAATTTGCCCATAGTGTTAGGGGCAGGGGTGAATGTAGGGGAATGGGTCTGGGTGGGTTGCGCTTCGGCGGGTCGGTGTGGACTTGTTGGGCCGAAGGGCCTGGTTCCACACTGTAAGTAATCTAATCTAAAGATAAAGTCACCCCTCAGCCTCCTACGCTTCAGGGAAAACAGCCCCAGCCTATTCAATCTCTCCCTATAGCTCAATTTCTTCAACCCTGGCAACATCCTAGTAAATCTTTTCTGAACACTTTCAAGTTTCACAACATCTTTCCAATTGGAAGGAGACCAGAATTGCATGCAATATTCCAACAGTGGCCTAACCAATGTCCTGTACAGCCGCAACATGACCTCCCAACTCCTGTACTCAATACTGTGACCAATAAAGGAAATGCCTTCTTCACTATCCTACCTACCTGTGACTCCACTTTCAAAGAGCTATGAACCTGCACTCCAAGGTATCTTTGTTCAGCAACACTCCCTTGGATCTTACCATTAAATGTACAAATCCTGTTGAGATTTGCTTTCCCAAAATGCAGCACCTCGCATTTATCTGAATTAAACTCCATCTGCCACTTTTCAGCCCATTGGCCCATCTGATCAAGATCCTCTTGTAATCTGAGGTAAACTCTTTCGCTGTCCATTACATCTCCAATTTTGGTGTCATCTGCATACTATACCTCTTATGCTCAAATCCAAACCGTTTATATAAATGATGAAAAGTAGTGAACCCAGCACTGATCCCAGCACTCCACTGATCACAGGCATCCAGTCTGAAAAACAATCGCCCACCACCACCCTCTCTTCTACCTTCGAGCCTTGCTCCAGCCTTGAGCTGTCTTGCCATTCTTAATCACTTTTAATTAGTTTTCATGCTATGGAAAACATATTGAGGATTAGATTACTTACAGTGTGGAAACAGCCCAACAAGTCCACACCGACCTGCTGAAGCGCAACTCACTCCAGACCCATTTCCCCCTTCACCTAACACTATGGACAATTTAGCATGGCCAATTCACCTAACCTGCACATTTTTGGATTGTGGGAAGAAACCAGAGCACCCAGAGGAAACCCACACAGACACACGGAGAATGTGCAAACTTCCACACAGAGAGTTGCCTGAGGGGGGATTTGAACCCGGGTCTCTGGCACTGTAAGGCAGCAGTGCTAACCACTGTGCCACCGTGCCGCCCGTAAGGCTAGCAATTGTTGCCTACAACTATTCAGCTTGAATTGAATGGCTCACTGAGTCATTTTACAGGGCAGTTAAGAGATAACCTCATGGCTGTGAAACTGGAGTCACATGTAGACCAGACTCAGTAAGGATAGCGATGTCCTCCCTGATGATTTTTACTCCAAAGAGAGGTAGCTTCACAGTAGTAGCTGACACAAATGTAAACACATTTTCCCAATGCATTAGCACTTTCCTGGGCCTCCAGACTACTAGTTTAGTGACATTACCATTACCCAACTATACTTGTCCTCCCAACCCCACCTCAGTTTATCTGGAATAAAATTGTGATTGATACACCGGTCAAAATTAATGTGAATATCCTCATTTTGTCTGGTTGATACTACAGATCTGTAGGTCTGACCTTGCAGGTATCCATAGAGGCATGGACCTTCCACATTTGCTTTATCGTGATCCATGTCTAATTTCACTTGTGCTATCTTCATGGAAGGCTTGCTCAGCAGTAAATCTCATTGGAGACTACATCAGTACTAAAAGAGAGCCATATCTCTGCTATTTTGCATTGAATCACAATTCTTTAGTTATTTCAATATATTATAATTCCTGAACCAAGCAGAATATTCATTCTCCCTGATTTAACTTCAATCCTTAGAAGTAAGTGAATCTAAATAACACTTTAAGCAATTTGTTCCGCTCTGTCAAGATGCAAACACTTTCTAATAACATGGTAAAATTTAAATGATTCTGCAGTTATTACAATCATGATCAAATTAAAGCTCCTTGTAACAACAGCAAACTTTTTATTAAATGGCACTAATGGGACCAGAGTGTGCTGGTTGATCAAATAGTCTGAACAATCAAAATTAATGCAGTAAACCCTGACCAAGCGACCCTTCGAGACATCAACATCCCTTAAAATATCTAGTTAAAAACTCCTAAAATCAATGTTAGAACACACAGTAAGTAATACAAGTGTAATTTAGAGGGTTATACACATCAATGATAGGTTTTAGTTAAAGCATAAATACTTGGACATCGAGTTGGATTGCAGTATTTGACATAAATAACTTTCACTGGTTCATCAAGAGGGCCGGTTGATGAGATATTGCTTAAAACAAAGTGTTACTGCCTGCTATCTTCAACTTCTGTTGTTTTGCTTTGAACAGTTCATCATATAATGATCTTGAGAAGTCTATGAAACATCTGTAAACTGGGGTTCACTCATTGTTTTTAGAATAGATTAGATTAGACTCCCTACAGTGTGGAAACAGGCCCTTCAGCCCAACAAGTCCACACCGACCCTCTGAAGAGTAACCTACCAAGACCATTTCCCTCTGACTAATGCACCTAACATTATGGACAATTTAGCATGGCCAATTCACCTGACCTGCACATCTTTAGAATATGGGAGGAAACCAGAGCACCGGGAGGAAACCCACACAGACACGGGGAGAATGTGCAAACTCCACACAGACAGTCATTACACTAATCTTGTCATCTGCTATGAGATTCAGATCACTCCTCTGCCTCTACTGTTATTCGGACAATTGTATGCCATATGTGAATAACTTCAAAAGGGGATAATCATTGAGTCTCTCAACCTATGTGTCACCATGGACAATTTGATTTACACCATCAAAGCTGCTGGAAATGGCTACTTCCTCTGGAATACTTTTTAAAAGCATCAGACATCCAATCCTAAAGGTGTCTCCTGAAAATGGGATGGCAGTTAAAAGTCTGTATGCAATACTTTAGCACAATCCATTTGAATGCTAGCACTGATACAGGAAATACCAAATTGAATTTCTGCAATATTTTATATTGCCTGTTAAAATCCATTATATATATTCCTCTGTGAATTAACTATTTGGCTTCCAAATCTGACCAAATCCTACAAGCATGTAATAGATCATGTTTGATTCTTGAAGATCCAAACCTTCATCAGTGTTCAATTGATGGATAACCAGCTCACGAAATAAAAACAGAAATTGGTGAAAAAAACTGAATAAGTATGGCAGCTCTGTGGAGAGAGAATCAGAGCTAACATTTTGAATCCAGCGTGACTTCTTCAGAATTAGAAGTGGTTATAAAATGGTGCGATTTATGCTGTAGATAGAAGGAGAGTAGAACTGATGGTGAGGGTGATATGGGAGTGTTAGAGATGTAAAATAGGTCTAAACTATAGATGCAAACAGAATAAAATGGATCCTCTGTGCTGAGGGAAAAGTCAACAAGACAGAAACATGGCTGGGTTGGGGGTGTGGATCAGCAGGGTTTGTAATTGAATAGGGTGGCATGGTAGCTCAGTGGTTAGCACTGCAGCCTCACAACACCAGCATCCCAGGTTCGATTCCAGCCTTGGGTGACTGTCTGTGTGGAGTTTGCACATTCTCCCTGTGTCTGCATGGGTTTCCTCCCACAGTCCAAAGATGTGCAGGGCAGGTGAATTGGCCATGCTAAATTGCCCGTAGTGTTAGGTGCATTAGTCAGAGGGAAATGGGTCTGGGTGGGTTACTCTTTGGAGGATAGGTGTGGAAGGGCCTGTTGGGCCGAAGGGCCTGTTTCCACACTGTGGGGAATCTAGTCAAAATGGAGGAGAGGTGTCATGCTCTGATATTGTGAAACTCAATATTGAGTCCTCGAGACTCAAAGACAAGACCATCAATCAAAACATTTTAACAGATATAATGCATTATCCAAGATCCATATACATCATCAAGCTCCATATAAATTAACAGCCATAATAAAAGAAAAGGTCAGCAATACAAAATAGCCAATTCTCCCAGCTTCATAGAAATTTTGTTCCATTGGTAATGTGTCATGACTAAATGAGCAGACTACATGTAAACGCTACAATTCAGTCAATTCCTGATTCACTGTTTTCTTTTCATTTGTTTCAGTACCAGAATTTCAATAATGAATAGGGATACTGTAGAAAAAAACCCAAAAGAACTGCAGATGCTAGAAATCAGAAACAAAAACAGAAATTGCTGGAAACACTCAGAGGGTCTAGCAGCATCTGTGAAGAGAAATCAATGACCCAAGTCACTGTTTTTGGCCCAGTGACTCTTCTTCAGAATGTTCTGAAGGGTCACTGGCCCTGAAACATTAATTCTACTTTCTCTGCACTAATATGTTAACTCAGATCTGGGTAGCCAAGAGTTGCGATGGACCATTAACAGCAGCAGAATTGTACTCCAGCACAATTTTGCAATCTCATGGCCCAAAATATCCCCACCCAACCATTACTATCAATCCAGTGGATCAATCTTGAATCAATGGAGGGTGCAGAAGGGCATGCCAAGAGCAGCACCAAGCATACCTAAAAATGAGGTGCTAACCTAGTGATGCTACAACAGCTTGTATGCCAAACAGCATAAATGTGAAGCAGTTCCACAACCAACAGATCAGATGTAAGGTTTGCAGCCCTATCATATCCAGTCAGGAATAGCAGTGGACTATGAAACAAAAGTTCTGTTTTTTGTAACCTTCTGCCTCATCACTTATATTCACTCAGCAAAGTTTTAACCCTTTCCTTAACTATGTCATTCCTACCAACATGTACAACTTTGTATTACTTTGAATTTGTAATATTGGTAGAAACACATTTGTTTATTTACAAAAAGCTTTGAAAGAATCTTAAATATAAATTTAATCAGAAATATATGTTCAGAATTCCATAGCTGATCATGCAAGGAGATTAAAAGACACTTTGTATTTAGGATCTATCTGCTTTATTCCATGTCTTTGAAATCAGACTAATTCATTACCATGTTTCCTGTGGATACAACTGAAGGAGTAGAATTGGGAATTTCACAAAAGTCACATTAGTTTGATTACATCTCAGACATAAATCAATATCTGTGCTCTTTGCAAATCTTTGTTTCTCCTTCCAGGTTTCATATTGCTCTCCAAATGTTCGACGTCAAGGATACTCAGATCTCTGAAAACTTGATTTCTGCCACTTCAAATTGTATACTTGACGATACTTAAGAGTGATCCAGCTTCAGCTGTCTCCTGTTTTATAGACTGACCGCTCTGGAACTGCTTCACTTGTGCCCAATACTTCCTGTTGATGATGAGGCTGCAGTTTTTAAAATTAACAATTCATGAAGGTGACTTAAAACTACTGTACTTCTAAAAAAAACTCTCCAACCTGCTATCAGGAAGTGTTATGGAAATGACTGGCTTTTATAAACATTATTTTGATTAAATGTATGGGCAATTTCAGGTTCTAATTGTCTCCTGAACATTCTTGATACCTATTTAAATAGAGCCTTATGAGAATGGTTGTCTGTGTTTTGTTGCAAGTTACTTATCTGATAGTTAATTTCCTGTGAAAAATACCTGTCTTTGATTTATTTGATATTTTTTCTTTAAAATATAAACGATGTGACAATATAATGCTGAAGCATAGGATTGAGTACATGAAGATACTGTGATGCAAAGGCTAGTGTCCCTGCCTCTGAGGCAAAAGTTCCAGATTCAAGTTCCATTCCAGCACTTGATGACCAAGAAAGGTGTATTCATCATGTGACCAAATAGTTAATTATTAATATGCCAGCCCTTCCTGCATGAGCCAATGGCAGGTGAAAAGAGCTGGGGAGGATCCTGGTCAGCCATGAGATAGAAAGAAAATTGGAGCCTCTATCATCACAATTCACATGGCAGTCCATGGTCAGTTGTCTGATGTGGATCAAATTGGTGCCAACTGCCTGGGGTAGGCTCCCATTCTGGCTATAGTGTATCTGGGCCTTTCCTTCTTGCCCTAAGTGGTAAAACACAATGTGCTGTGGGTTAGACCTGCCTCCAGGCGGACAACTGAACAAGAAGGATTGAATATATGCTGTTCAATGAAATCATTTGGCTCTGGCCTTCAATTAACCACCTAGGCCTAATTTACACTATAATTGATACATTCCGATTCAACTTCAATCAAATTTTTAAAATTCAGTCATCTAATCAGACACTGAATTTCTTTGAAAGTAGCTATGTCTAAAATATAATCCATTTATTAATTTTACTTCACTGTCAGAAACAATGAGCTCATCCAATACTTGAAAAACATCAAAACTTAAAATTCAAAAAATGACAGCTTCTTTCATATTGATTTATTTTAAAACCGTGTTCCTAAATTGAAAAGTTATGGGCAGGATTTCCCACACTTAGCCCCCTTCTGTAGTTGTTGGTGGAAACATTTGCCAATTGGGATATAATGCACTAATCGGTCAGCTTTGTCAAAGTTCTTTCCCAAACTCATGTATTATCCTTCCAGTTCTGGGCTTCCCTAACCCGTCAGGGAATATGTATTGGATAACATCCCTCAACAACTAACAAAGGATCTCTATTTAAAAGGACACCTTGCTGAAAATGCTTAAAAAGACAGCACTGGCTGAAGCATAAAAAGTAGTGGCAGCCTCTTTATGAACAATGATTCCTGTCTATGTGAATGCAATCATCAACCTCTGAAACTGTGTAAATCCTGCAAGTTAACCGAAGCCTTCTCCATCAACCCTTGGGATCTGACTGGCTTGATCCGTGTCAAAATGAACATAGTATGGCAAACATGTTATCAGTATCTTGGCTTCAGATTGAGTTATCACCATCTGATCCCCTGTTAGGAACCGGACATGAAGAAATCGACGACCCAGGTTACCTTGACATCCTAGCCATTTGCTCCTCTTGGGTCAAGGTCTACTTCTAAAGGCTGTAAAATCCTATGACAATCTGTTCTGAGAGTCTGCGCCTCCTGAGGTATTCATTTTAGAAAAATCAAGGAAACAAAACCATGGTCTAAACACCTTCTTGTTCAGGTTATCAGCTCTTTCAATTTGCGCCTGTGTATCCATCCTCCCACTGCCATGTGGTCTGCATTTCTGTGGAGAAGGCACTGCTGCTGCTTCTGAAGTTACTACACCGTTGCTAGGGGAGCTAGCTGCAGCCTAACCTTAGTTGTCTATGTGACTGCATAATAAGGAGCTCTTGCATTGTAAGGAATTCTCACACATAAAAAAAGTTGAGATTGAGCTCAGTGGACTCAAACCACTTAAAATTTATTGAAATTAAGCTTCAGTTCTCAAAACGAATCATTGACTTTAGGCTGAAAGAAGTGCTTCTGACAGTGTTAACCTTTCACTGAAGCTAGCCATAGACCTGTTGATTTCAACCTTTATACTATTGCTATCAGGTACGTTTTAGTCAACAATTTATTGATGTTCACTCAACCCTCCAATTTGGCAAGATGTAGTAATTTTATGGAACCCGCACACTGGCTGGAAATGTCAGAAGGCAAAGTTAACGAATCTCCAACGTCTGTATATCCCAAGGACTGCTAATTGTATTAAACAGCATATCCCTTCAGTTGTTTGCAACAAAGTACTGACTGTACCCACCCAGCCAATACTTGCAAAACTCAAACCACATTGTCCAACATTAGATGAGATTCTGCAATGGACAACATTTGTTAAATTATCCTGTGTATGAACTATGCAACTATGCAACTACATATGTTAATAGACAATCCTTGTTCTTTGCAGACTGAAATAATATATTCATGACTCAACAACACAGCTGGCACCTATTTTCTGGTTCATTTCTCGGGGCAATATCTTGACCTTTCTGGTTTTAAACTTTGTCATTTAATTATCAGTTGTCATCTAATTACTGTGTTCCCATTACATGGTAGTGCCTTGACAAATAAGAGACCAGTTATCTTCTCACAGTGTAAAAACGTTGTTTTCCTTTTGCATTGGTAATTCTTGTCAATTGACCTGGTGACTGCAAGATGAAAAGCTTTCAATCAAATGTGTTTTTATCAGCAAAACATAATCTCCTATTTGTCTTAATTGGTTCCTGTCAGATCCAAGAGAGGTTCCTCACTACACACAAAATTTAGGCCAGGAAAACATTGAAGAGAGTTAAATGAGAGTTTGGATCTCAACCTGATGTCAGTTTTAGGGATTCAATCTGAACACACACAAAAATCCATCTTATCTGATAAAACTTTCACCTTCATAGGCAGAATTTAATGGAGCCTGCCAGAGTGAGTATGATGGTCTGGATTTGAGAGACGGCCCCTATCTAATTCCTGGCTTTGTGAAAACTTAACTTAGTGAAGGGTGGGAATGGACCAATGCTGGAATGGACAGGATGTCAGTTACATTCATTAACTGGGCAGTTATAATTAATATCCCTGAACCCATCACGATTTAATGCTGGTTCAGGGATTTTATGGGACCCAGGCGAGTTTCTGGTGCCTCTAGAAACTACCCAGCAAATCCTGTCAGGTTTGCCCTGTGGTCCCCTCCAGGGGGAGGGGTGTGCCTCTAGTGACAAGCGACTCCCCTGGCATCTGACATCCCTCCCCAAATTGCTGATAATCTCACCTCCCTACAATCACCATCCTGCCCCTCATGTCTCCAGCGATCTAGCCATGGTCCATGATGAAGGTCTCAAAGCATTACTGACAGTAGCTATCATTTTGGATGGTGCTGCATGTAATGAAGTGGCGTCAGCTCTTGAGGCAGGATTTCCACATCTCTTGGGGCCTTAAATGCATGAAGAAGACAGCACTGGCCAGTTAACTGCCTGTTGCACATGGGCTCTCTGCATCATAGGAACTAATTTCGGTCCTGTGTGTCACCTAAGTTACTTCAACATTTGATGTATCATTTTAACCAAATGCTAATAAAGTAGGAAATTCACAAAACAGTCTTCTTAATGAATCAAAGGATGTTGTGAAACTTGAAAAGGTTCAGAAGAGATTTACAAGGATATTGCCAGGGCTGGAGGATTTGAGCTATAGCGGGAGGCTGAACAGGCTGGGGCTGTTTTCCCTGGAGCATTGGAGGCTGAGGGGTGACCTTAGAGGTTTATAAAATCATGAGGACCATGGATAGGGTAAATAGACAAGGTCCTTTCCCTGGGATGGGGAAGTCCAGGGTTTAGGGTGAGAGGGGAAGGATATAAAAGGGACCTAAGGGGCAACCTTTTCACGCAGAGTGTATGGAATGAACTGCCAGAGGAAGTGGTGGAGGCTGGTACAATTACACTGCAGGGCATGGAGTGTTTTAGTTCCCCCTCCAACTCTATTTTGACTTGATCCCTGCCCTCCCCCTCACCTTTTTGATCATTCAGCATTGCCTTTTGTCAAGAAGGGCATTGCTTGTCACTTTAGCAAAAGTGGGTACTGCAGATGCTGCAGATTAGAGTCAAGATTAGAGTATTGCTGGAAAAGCACAGCAGGTCAGGCAGCATCCGAAGAGCAGGAAATCGATGTTTCAGGCCAAAGCCCTTCATCAGGAAAGCCCTTTTCTGCCCACTTTCCTGCTCCTCGGATGCTGCATGTACTTTTCCAGCACTACTCTGATCTTGACACATTGCTTGTCTCTAGCCACTCGGGTGTTTCCTTTCTTTCTGGTGGTGGAATATAAATAAAGATTTCTGCACTAGTTGTTCTTCATTGTGTCTTACATCTGCACACACACGACATGGGTGCTGGGGAGAATAAGCCATACCATTGTTTGGTGGTAGTGTGGGGGTAAAAAAACCCAAGAGATTAGAATCTCTTTGGAAAAGAAAAAGGCCTCTAGAATCTCCTCAGTTCAGGGGTCTGTGCTGTGGCAAGGAAAACTGATTTCTGTGCTGGCTGAATTAAATCCATTAAAAAATATAAAAACAGGAGGTTCTGTGGTGCTGTGAAGTCTGTGGACCATGTGTAATTGGGGTGTAAGAGTCTGCAGTCTCTTTTTGTTTTCCTCAAGAATCGTCTTTTATGTTTTTGGTTACACTTTAGCCCCACACTCCTGATTTTTGGTCACCCAATGCAGAGGGGGGAGGGCAGGACAGAGGACCTCCTCGGGGGCCTGTTCCTGGGCCTGGCCAAACTGGCCATAAACAGGTCCAGGCAGTGGGCCGTGGAGGGGGTCGTTAGGGCCAATTGCCTGCCCCTCTTCCAAGGTTATGTCAGAGCCCAGGTGTCCCTGGAGAAGGAGCACGCGGTGCCTACCAGCACCCTCAAGGGTTTCAGGGAGAGGTGGGCACCGTAGGCTGTGGAGTGTTTTATTTCCCCCTTTGATTCTGTTTTGATTTGATCTCTGCCCTCTCCTTCACCATTTTGATCACTCAACTTTGCCCTTTGATGAGGAGGACGCTGCTTGTCACTGGCCACTCAAGTGTTTCCTTTCTTCCTGGTGGTGGAATATGAATAAAGTTTTCTGCACTCGTTTTTTCAGTGTGTCCTACACCTGCAAACACATGACATGGATGCTGGAGAATAAATAAGCACCATTGCTCTTTGGCGGGAGTGTGGGCGTTTATCAAAAAAAATAAAAGCAGGAGGTTTTGTCAAAAGTTCTGTTCATTTTGAGAACTGGCTTTGAGGGAGCTGGATCAGTGTCAAGGACTGTCCATGTGTAAATAAATAATGACTTAGTGATGGGATACCTACTGCTGTGGAGTTATTTCATTGTCCAAGGCCCCAAACACACCTTCCAGGTGCTGAAGCATTTTACTTAAACTTTTGTCAACCTAGTCTACTGTATTCACTTTACCAAAGAAAAAGGTCTCCTTTCCATTGAAAAGACCAAATAGAGACTGGGTGACCTCTTTGCAGAACATCGCTGTTCTGTTTCGAACCAAGTGTTCCTTTCATTACAAATCAGCCAGTGTAGAGTTTTCACCAGTTTCCATTAATTTAAATTTATAAAGATCCTTGATGCCATGCTCAGTCAAATGCTGCCAAGATGTCAAAGGCAAACTCTTTCATGTCATCTCTGGAATTCACTATTTTGTGCATGCCTGAATAAAGGCTGTAATGAAATTTAGAATTTAGCATCAGTGGGTAGTTGTTGGTCATTAACTGTTGCTTCACAGCATTGGTGATAACAACTGCCATCAATTTGCCAGTGATCAAATGTGGATTGTAAAGGGTAGCAATTGGTTGGATTTGATATATCTTGCTTTAATCGTACAGGATATACTTGGATAATTTTTCACTCTTGGGTAAATGCTACTGTTAAAGTTGTACTTTGAACAACTTGGGCAAGTGTAGAGTTATTAAGGCCAAAACCACAGTTCTACAGCCAGGAAGTTGTCAGGTTATAGTTTTGTTGTATTTAGTGATGTTCAGTTGTTTGTGAACGTCATATGCAGTGAATAGAAATCTGGATTCTGTAATGGTGGGGATATTGGGTAAAGACTGAGATGGATCATCCACTTTGAAGATCTGGCTAGAGATGCTTGCAAATGCTTCATGCTCGTCTTTTGTAGTCAAATGCTAGGCTCCCCATATCATTGAGAAAGGGATGGTTGTAAAATCTCTCCTACAGTTAGTTACTTATTTATCCACTAAAACTCACAAATGAACATGACAGAACTGCAGATCTTTAATCTGATTTGATTTCTTTAATTTTTTCTTGGGATGTGTATATCACTTTGCTGCATTTATTGCCAATCCCTATTTGCCCTTAAGCTGAGTGGCTTGCTAGACCTTTTCAGAGGTAAAACCCCAGGGCATCAATGTGGACTTCAACAGTTTCCTCATTTCCCCTTCTCCCACTTCACCCTAGTTCCAAACTTCCAGCTCAGCACTGTTCCCATGACTTCTTTATTCCTGATGAAGGGCTTTTGCCCGAAATGTCGATTTTACTGCTCCTCGGATGCTGCCTGAACTGCTGTGTTCTTCCAGCACCACTAATCCAGAGACCTTTTCAGAGGGCAGTTAAAAGTTGGCAACAGTACTGTGGATAGAATTATAGAGTTGAACAAGTTTTTGATTTTACTTATATGTAGACCAGACCAGATAAAAGTATCTGATCTCCATTCAGTTTTCACAAAGACTAATAGTTTCATAGTCAGCATTACCTGAGACCAATACTTTACAATTCCAGTTTTTACTGATTGAATTTAAATTCCACCAGCTGCCATATTCCATGACCCTTGAGCATTAGTCAGGAACCCTGGATTACCATTTCAGTGACATTACCAACAGAGCACCATCTCCCTCAAATTGCTGCTTTTATTCACTAGCATGAAAATAGTGTTTTAGCTTTGTCAGGTTAGCACTTCATTTTTAAGTGTACTTAGCAACTCTCCTATATTCTACACTGCGTTGGACTCCCAACTTGCTTGTTGTGGAAATTGAGGGGTAAACCAAGGATGAAGTTACCAATTGCAATAAGACAGAATTTTGTGCCACTTTTGGCCCACAGCCATCTCCTTCTCAGCTCTCTCCAAATTATGGGATACATTTCACCTGTCCCTGCATGACAGTTATCTTATTTAGTAAAATTATTTATCTTCTTTAAGTACTGCTCTTGAATGTCTGCAATTTAACTTAACGTAAAAAAGAAATGCAAATTATGAAGTGTTGAAAGCCAGCCATATTGTTGAGTTATGTTGACCTAATTCAATGTCTCTGAAGGGTCTGAGATTAGATTAGATTCCCTACAGAGTGGAAACAGGCCCTTTGGCCCAACAAGCCCACACTGACCCTCCGAAGAGTAACCCACCCCAGACCCATTTCCCTCTGACTAATGCACCTAACACTATGGGCAATTTACCTGACCTACATATTTTGGACTGTGGGAGGAAACCGGAGCAAACCCACACAGACACGGGGAGAATATGCGAACTCCACACAAAGAGTCACCCAAGGCTGGAATTGAACCTGGGTCCCTGGTGCTGTGAGGCAGCAGTGCTAACCACTGAGCCACCATGCCGCTGTGGGCTCATTACCATCTTGCTCTATGTCATTGTCGGTAGTGCCAGTAACACCGGTCAAATGGCATTGGTACAAATAATTTCCCGTTTTGTTTCCTGGGCAGCAATGAGATGGAGCAGGTTACCTGCTCATTATAGAACTTATTGGATTTTCACTTCAACCACTTTATAATGGTTGAGTGCCATATTCTATCAGATTTTAGAGTCAGTGAAAAATATGAATATGTACCCCCAGTCTGCAAAACAGCATCCTATGCCGAGAAATGAAACTCTAGAGCTTAGGGGAGAAGGTAGAATCAGAAATGGTGGTACAGTTGAAATCAGGGAAGCACAAAAGACCAGAAATGTATTAGCACAGAAAACTCAGGGTAGGTAGGGAGGTGCTTGGAGGGTTGTCTGATTGGGACATTACCAGTTTGATTCTACAATGTATTTAAGATATTATTATCTAATAACATGAAGTAACTCTTTTGCACTCTTTTGATATATACTTAATGCAGATAGTTTAAAGACGTTTTGCATTGTCTGGCTGTTATTATTATCAATTTTCACAATAAATCTCTTAGTTTAACTGTACAGTATATTCTTTTCTTTACATAAAACTCTCAGTGTGCTGTTTCAAACTGTTTACTGACTGCTGCATGATTTTCAAGCTCTCCAATGCATATTTCTATCAAAGAAAAGAATAAAACTGATTTGGCATGTAGCAATTCTTGATATACTATATAAGGACAGCCTTACTGTTATATAAACAGCACACATTTCTTGAAACACTAAAATTATGTCACAAATTGCAATTTCAACCAATATGGCTTTTGATTATCGAGTATAAATAAAATCAGACATGGAATAAGATTCTCTCACTAACAAACTGCAATTCAATTCACTAGATTTATTTCTATAATATCTAATATGTTTTGTAACCAGCTAATGCATTTAGGAGGTTTCGGTTTTCAGCCTGACCTTTATAATAATTAACATTGCCAAGACATGCAGAGACTCTCCAGAATACAAAGTTGCTACCTTGCCAACAGAAAACCAATGGCGTCCATTCGTATTAAGGAAACAGACCTCTCTGCCTGCCAGTTCTGTTCAACAGATTTTGTGGTGCAAAGACACAAATGATGCTTAGGTATTCTTTAATAGAATATTCCACTGAAATTAACCATCAATTAAATGACTTAGTCATTTTATTCCTACAAGGCTTTTTAAAAATATTTGGATTCGTCTTTTATTGATGGCTGGCTGTTGGATTGAAATGTAAGTTTAAATTCAGTTCATTTTGCCAAGTTTCATGCAGACATTTCAATTTTATCAAAACTGCCTTTAATAGTTTAATATGTTATTTACGTGGCTTGTAGAAATGTTCAGAATGCTCATAAACATGTGTATAATGTTATAGGTTCAAATGTAGTAATAATCCATAGTTTTTCCATAAGATTTTATATTTTTCTTTCTAAGGATATTCTTATAGTTCAGAAATGCAATTAATTGCATTTCCTCTGCAGTTAATTATCACTCAATGTTTTGTAATATCTTCGAAATAACATTAACACTATATAAGCCTGTAAGATAGCTGGGATGTTGAACAAAGGGTAAGCAGGGATATGTTTTCAATTATAGCAGGTCGTCTCAGTAGGGCGAAAGTGCTGGATCTCCATATTGAAACTATATCTTAGAAATCACAGTAATGGTGACACTATTCTTTATTTCTATATAATTCAATAAAGAGGGGGAAAAATAAACCAGATTAAAGTTAGTAAAGAGGCAGACACTCCATTATAAAGAGATAGTTAAGATCTGCCAAGGCTTACTTTCACAAAAAACGAAGATTATTCCCCCAATAACCCATGGAAAGTTGGCAAAACATATGTCTACGATCTGAGTTTTGGCTTTAATTTCTGGATTATTTTTATTTCATTAAAGGGTTGTTAGACACAAATGAGAAGAATTTCAATGAAAAGCTAATTTATTGTGGCTCAGCATCAACAATGGATCCAGTTCTCTTTAACCTAAACTGCTTAAATGGTGACATTATTGTTCTTTTCATTCTTTAGCAAATAAACTATAGATATATTTCCGTCTTGTTTGGCTGCTGCACAGATTCAATACAACACGATATTCAACTTTTGTAGTTTTATTCTTCTGAGAGCTCTTACTGAGGTATGGTTTCACAAGTGCCTGGACTTTGCCAGTCCCTTCTTCAAAACCCTTTATCCACAAGGTCATTTGGGAACACTTTTTGCACAGAGTAAATATTATTGAATATCAAATGATATCTGCAATTTAAAGTTAATCGCACACTTCTTATCTGATGTCGCTTTTTGTCTGGGACAACACATCCATCCTAGGACAAGCCAAACAGAGGCACACACAAGAATTCCTAGAAGCATGACTTCCAACTGGAACTCTATCAACAAACACATTGATTTTGACCCCATCTACCATCCTCTGAGAAATAGAACTAGAAATTACATCACCCAACACCCAAAAAAACCTAAGCACTTAAATAGGAAGTTGGACATAACACGAGCACTTCAACAGAGGCTCACTAATGATATAATCTAGTGTGGTGACGAAATGTCTGAAACCGAATGTTCTAGCTCAGCGAGCAAACTTCCGTCCACATCCATGGTGCAGTGTCTCTACAGCTAAGATAAGAAACTTTGGTTCAATTCTTTTACTCCAGAGGGTGTCTAATACAATCTTCAAAAAGGTTGATCAGAAAAACTCAAGCAGTATTGCTCAACCCAGATTATGTCCTCCTGTATCTGGATGAGATATGAACCTGGACCATCTGACCGAAAGGTATGAGTACTATTGCACAGTTACTATTCCTGGTAGTCACAACATGATTTTTACAAGCACAGAACTATGAAAAAGTCCAAATGAATTTGGAGAGAAAAAAATCTATATTTTAGACATTCTACAGCTGATTCTGGTGATTATATTGAGCTGTATTTAATCCAGCATTAAATAAGTCTCGGATACAATGTTACCATTGTTGTCTCTGGAAAGTTAATTAGTTTTCTCTTGCAATGTTCTCACAGTAATGTGGCCAGAAGAAGCAATTCTCATTTGACACAGCCAAGCTTTAACAGAAATAATGGAAACAGTTTTAATGTCTTTTAAATAGGATCAATTTATAACTGTAGGATTAATAGTCTGTAGGATTATATTGCAGAATTACTTCAGTCATTTTGAGCAAGAGTGTTTACCATGAAAGGGTGAATTATCTCTCTGCCTTCTGTTAAACACAAAAGTGAGTCACGATTATCACAATGGGTCTGAATGATCTGGGAGATTTCTACAGTATAGGGCTATATTTTATCTGGGAGTGAGATCCCCAACCCCCTCCAACGTTCATATGGGTGAGTGGGAGTGCCTTTCCTTGGATTAATCACCTGGTAATCAGGCTTTGGCTGTCTGGTCAGTAAAGGTTCGATGTAGGCTTTCACCATCACTGAAGACAAAATCCTGCATAAGAAAACTGCGAGCCAATCTGGGCAGTGGCCACTGTTGGGACAGCAGAAGATACACTGATAGAGCTCAGAGTGAACAATATCAAGTGTCTTTCTGGAGCCAGGATTATGGAGGTTGTGATTGACAGTATGGGTTAGGTGGGGCAGAGGAATTTTTGTCAGGGAGAAGGTTGTGGAGGATTATATTGTATTAATAATTATAGTAGGTCAGTTTCTAATGGAGTCGAGAGTGTGGTGCTGGAAAAACACAGCAGGTCAGGCAGCATTCGAGGAGCAGGAGAATTGACATTTCGGGCATTAGCACTTCATCAAGAATGAGGCTTGTGGGCTGGGGGGCTGAGTGATAAATGGAAGGGGGTGGGGATAGAGGGAAAGTAGCTGAGAATGCAATAAGTAGATGAAGGTGAAGGAGAAGGTGATAGGTTGGAGAGGAGGGTGAAGCGGATAGATGGGAAAGATAACAGACAGGTCAGGAGGCAGTGCCGGGTTGGAGGCTTGGGACTGGGATAAATGAGGGGAAATGAGGTAATTTCTTTAGACTAGATTACTTGCAGTGTGGCCCTTTGGCCCAACAAGTCCACACCGACCTGCCAAAGCGCAACCCACCCAGACCCACTCCCCTACATTGACCCCTTCACCTAACACTACAGGCAATTTAGCATGACCAATTCACCTAACCTGCACATTTTTGCATTGTGGGAGGAAACTGGAGCAGACCTACGCAGACATGGGGAGAATGTGCAAACTCCATGTCGCCTGAGGTGGGAATTGAACCCAGGTCTCTGGCGCTGTGAGGCAGCAGTGCTAACCACTGTGCCACCGTGCCGCCCACATGGTTGAAATCTTGGGATCAATGTGGATTTCAACAGTGTCCTCATTTCCCTTCCCCCACATTATCCCAGTTCCAAGCCTCCAACCTGGCACTGCCTCCTGACCTGTCTGTTATCTTTCCCATCTATCCGCTCCACCCTCCTCTCCAACCTATCACCTTCTCCTTCACCTACATCTACTTATTGAATTCTCAGCTACCTTCCTTCTAGTGCCACCCTCCTTCCATTTATCTCTCAGCCTCCTGGCCCACAAGCCTCATTCTTCATGAAGTGCTAATGCCCAAAATGTTGATTCTTCTGCTCCTCGAAGGCTGCCTGACCTGCTGTGCTTTTCCAACACCACACTCTCGACTCTGATCTCCAGCATCTGCAGTCCTCAGTTTCTATCAGTTTCTAATGGACACAGGATGCCAGAAATGGATACACTCTATAGTTATCCAACTACTAATCTACCAAACCTAGCAGCCTGGTCACTCAACAGCAGTCTCACCTGCTGTGGGTACAATCCAAGTGATATGGGAGGATGCCATTAATTGATTGCTTGAGTGCCTCAATTGGCCACACAAATCAACAGGTTGTTCTCCCACCATTGGTAAAACTGGAGCAGGGAGGACGGGTCCAGGTAGCTATCTTGTTCATGTCCAATATTACACCACAGCTACCTGCAACCCAAATCCCCCTGAAGACCATCAAATTCCCATGTAATATTCTGACTATTCAAGTAATGTTGACATGAAAAAAATCTGTATGTACACAATGCTTTTCACCTTCTCAAGCATCCCAAAATACTTCAGGGTCACTCCTTTAGGCTTAGTGCTATTGTTACTAGACTAGTAATCTGGAGACTCAGATTCAATCCCATCTATAATATATGGTAAATTTAATTTAATAAAGGAAATATCTGGAATTAAGAGGTCTAATGTTGACAATGAAACAGTTGTCATTAAAAAAATAATGTTCATTTATATCTTTTAGGGAAATAAACTGTTGCCCTTACCTCAGCCAGCCCACATATGACTCCAGACCCACAGAAATGTGATTAATTCTTAACTGCCTTCTGAAATAGCCTAACAAGCCACTCAATTGTATTCAAGGGCAACTAAGAATTGGCAATAAATGCTGGCTCAGACAATAACAGCCACGACCTATTAGTGAATAATAAAAGTCATAACCTCTATGGAGAGATGGAAATGGCCATTACTGGAAGAGTAATTTGTGTCTTATCCAATCCACTTCCTGACCATGGCAAACTCTTTTCTTATTTACCAGATGCAAATCATATAAGCATGCACCTCTTTTTTTCCCTCTCTCCTAACAGCAAGTTCGACCCTCGTGTCTCTCTCTTTGTGGCTACAGAAGAAGTGAAGAGTGATTGGTCTGCGGTTAAACAGCAAAAAGACAGTAATAATGGAGACACACCATCACGATATTTAACACTCACAGTCACCAGCTCAGATGTTAACACTGCACTGAATTTAGAAATTAGCTGTGAGATGGGACCTGTACAATGTGACACACTGGGCACACATGCCCCCCCCCCCCCCCCCCCCCCCGTCAGACAGAGGACATGGATAACACAGGTGCCAGTTTACTAAAGGTGTATCCTCATAGCTAAAATGCAGATGGCATAGTGGACTGCTACAGAATGAAGTTGGCATCATTACAACCACCACGATGTCTGATATTAAACTGCATGGTTGCAGAACAATGCTTATACAGCAGTTGGATGTTGAGGGTGTCTCGGTTCTCCAACATGGCATAGTTGACAAGCACTGTCTACAAAGCAATATGTGTGTTGTCAATAGTACATTGGGGCTGTCAAGAAAAGTTGCATGGCATCTCTGATTCTAGTGTCTGTCAGGAGAGAAGGAAATGCACACGGTTTTCTTTGAATAGGCAGCATTAATAACCTCTGCTACATAACAGCTTGTGACAAACTGCAGATGATACAAATATCTGCAGTTTCTTTTTATTCATTCACAGGATGTAGACACCTATGGCTAGGCCAGCATTTTGTTTTCATCCCCATTTTCCCAGAGAGCAGTGAAAAGTAACCACATTGCTATGGGTCTGGAATCACGTGAAGGCCAGCCCAGCAGTTTCCTTTTCCTGATAGTCCACAACATTTTCATGATCATCCTTAGACTCTTAATTTCAGATTTTTTTTATTGAATTCAAATCCACTGTATGCAATGGTGGGATTCGAACCTGAGAACATAGAACATTAGAACATGACCTGCCTTGCTAGATAACACCACTAGGCCAACACCACTCCTGTTTCAATCTGAAAAGAGCCATATGTATGAGATTTCCACAGTTACAGGCAATGGTGTCCAGGCTTTTCTCTGTGGTTCTGCTGCAACAGGTGGCTGTGAGAACAATCTGATTGAAGCACAGATATCGGAAATATTAGATTAGATTACTTACAGTGTGGAAACAGGCCCTTCAGCCCAATAAGTCCACACCGACCTGCCGAAGCGCAACCCCCCCAGACCCATTCCCCTACATTTACCCCTGCCCCTAACACTGCGGGCAATTTTCCATGGCCAATTCACCTAACCTGCACATTTTTGAACTGTGGGAGGAAAGCGGAGCACACAGAGGAAACCCACGCAGACACGGGGAGAATGTGCAAACTCCACAGTCAGTTGCCTGAGGCGGGAATTGAACGCGGGTCTCTGGCGCTGTGAGGCAGCAGTGCTAACCACTGTGCCACCGTGCTGCCCACTACTTCCAGCTGAGTCTCAATTG
Organism: Chiloscyllium plagiosum; assembly: GCF_004010195.1. Lineage (NCBI taxonomy): Eukaryota > Metazoa > Chordata > Chondrichthyes > Orectolobiformes > Hemiscylliidae > Chiloscyllium > Chiloscyllium plagiosum. Next base: position 47,133,123 of record NC_057722.1, on the reverse strand, counting down.
ACAGTCCTCTCCTCCTCCTCCTCCTCCCTCCTCTGGGAGCTTGTTGCATTCTGATTTCCCTCTGTTCTTTTTCGTGGTCATGTTTTATTCCAAGGGGAATATCTATTAATATATCCATGTCTAAGAACAACAAGCTATTTCGTATCTGCCACCACTGTCTGTAAACTTTAGCAACTTGAAGCAGACAAAGAAAACAAGCCACACTTGTAGAATTGTAACAAAAGCCAGAAAAGAAAATTATTCAGCAAGCAATGAGTTAGTGGCTATTGATCTCCTAAATAATAATGGTAGGGGTGCTAGCTGCTGCTGAATATGTGTTTGACAAGGTAAGAGATGGTGTTGGCTGGAGCTTTCAGCTCCAAATTGGCAATGTCAGCATCAATTCAGGGCCGCATGCTAAGTGACATCATAATCAGTCTCCCATATAAACCTAAGGGGTACATTCACTGTATTTACACTGTTGCCTTCACCAACTTGGTACCTGCCTTATTTTTGAGCTCTAAAATTATTTATAAAGTCAAAGAAAATGGAAAGTAACAATGCCAATTTCTCAAACCTCTTTCCCCAAAATTGTGGCATGGGATCCTTTAGAGTTGACAAGGCTGACCAGGACCTGCTGTTTAACTTTTCTTCTCTGAGTCTACAGTGAAAGTGTCAGCCTAGATTATGAGCTAATGTCTTGGAACAGGACTTGAAACTATAACTTTATGACTCAAAGGATAAGAATGTGTCCACCGAGCCAAAGTAGTAGAAATGTATGGATGGAAATTACTATCAGTGATATTCCGATAGCATTCCTCTGTGCATTGATTTAACAGTTGCTCGTGCAATTATTTTGAATTAGTTTGTATGTCTGTAAAGAAGCAGACTAAGAAATGTTTTATAAGCACATTTAGTATCTGTCCACTATACAAACAGCAATTTGCCGGCTCAAAATACAATGGTGCAATTGAGAAAAGCAAGATGCTTTATTAGGGCAAAGTGAACTTAATAAACTTACAAGGGAGGTGATAGCTAGTAGTATTATCACTCAACTGTTAATCCAGAGACCCAGATAACATTCCAGGAGCCAGCATTCAAATCCTGCGACGGAAGATGGTAGAATTTGAATTCAACAAAAAAATTTTGGAATTAGGGGTGTAATGATGACCATAGTCAATTTTTGGAAAAACTCACCTGGTTCACTAATGTCGTTTAGGTGACGGTGTCACAGTGTTAGCACTGCTGCCTCACAGCACCAGAGGCCAAGTTCAATTCCTGCCTCGGGCAACTGTCTGTGTGGAGTTTGCACGTTCTCCCCATGTCTGCATGGGTTTCCACTGGGGGCTCCAGTTTCCTCCCACAGTCCAAAGATGTGCAGGTAAGGTGAATTAGCCATGCTAAATTGCCTGTAGTGTTATGTGAAGGCGTAAACGGAGGGGAATGGGTCTGGGTGGGTTGCTCTTCAGAGGGTCGGTGTGGACTTGTTGGGGCGAAGGGTCTGTTTCCACACTGTAAGTAATCCAATCTAATCATTATGGCCCACATGTGACTCCAGACCCACAGCAACGTGGCTGACTCTTAACTGCTTTCTGGGCAAATTAGGGACGGGCAATAAGTGCTGCCTAACCAGCGAGGCCCACGGCCTGTCAATGAATAAAAAAAATTAAAGCTTCTACCAATACTAACAGAATCAAGAAAAATTCTATAACCAGTGAAATAAAATTCAGTGAAAATAAGGAGTTCATTTGCTACCACCAGCGGAGAAACATTATGCCACAGAAAATCAAAAGATCCAGTGGAAGAATTCCAGACCTGCTTGGTATTTCCCACAGAGTTTAAACTTTGCCAGAAAATAATGTCAATAATGTGTCCTTACCAATTGTATAACTCATAATTAGGAAAATCAACATGTCAAAACAGGGTCAGGATACTGCATGAAGACTACATTGAAGAGAACTATTGTATTTTGAGAATGATAGTCTGGGAAGCGAGGAGACTGGTTTCTAACAAAACAAGAAATACTACAACCTTATCTATAATAGAAGGTATTGTCATACAATCTACAAAACATTATAAGAAAGCAATTACAGCATATTAAATGTTAAATAGCTCTTTTTTAATGATATGTCTGATATTTGGATTTATTCCCCTTATTACAATATCAAAGATAAATAATTGACCTTGCAAAGAACGTATGTTTAACTGAACCATAACTGAATCTATCGTCTAGGATAAAGTTTGTCTTCTACCCCTGGAGATTAAGAAAGGGGAAATAGGCCATTTCTCATAGTAAACTCTATCCAGTAACCTCATCTGGATGTACATGTTTGTATACATCACCTGTGTACCCAAATCCATTGTGCCCCTCATGACCTCAGGTCAACTGTGTCAGCACATGGTCCTGAGCCTTCATGAACATACGTGTTTCCAAGATTGCCACACCACCATCCCATGAGAGGAATAGGAGGGTTAAGGATCAGAAAGTTCCCCCTGCTCCTCACTGATCACGCAAAGGGCACCAATCCTCAGAAGCAGAAGAGACAACAAAACAAGACCTGCCACTCAGCTGAAGCGGGAGTTGCTCCCCCAAAGCCCCTCTCTTCTCTCCTCTTAAAATCATAGTTATAGAGTCATACATCACAGAAACAGACCCTTCTGTCCAACCAGTTCATGCCAAATATAATCCCAATCTAAACAAATCAACTGGGGAAAACACTCCAGAGACCTGGTTGATCAGTGGAGGAATTCAGGGTCTTCACCTGGAGACATGGGAGACTGTCTTAGCTGAGGAGCCCTGGCTGGCGAACAGATGAGAGCTGGAGACCACAGTCACCATTTGCTCAGGCCACTGGACACGATTGCTGCCAGTGCTGCCCCATAAGGGTTGAATGTTAGTCATAAACCAACTGATTGTCACCATGATCTGGTACCAGTTGGTCACTTTGACCCTTCTCTGGAATAAATGTAGAGAGGATGCTGATAGAATTCTCAAATGACAGCACTAGGTCATTGCTGAGATTCTGCCTGTCCCATTTAGGGAAGGCTGTCCAACGTGGTGTGCCTTCACAATCTAATGGTGACTTCAGACACTACAGCATTACATTTCCTTGGAGCCTCCTGGTGGATGGTGAGCCTTTGGACATTGCACAGCCTCAATTATAACACACAGCTCCTGTTTGTAGTCCAATACAGTTGATGTCACTTACAGGAGAAAAAAAAATCAGGAGAGAAAAGAAAGCTGGAATTAAGAATCTGCTGATGGCTATAAAACCCATCTGGCTCACTAAAGTCCTTCAGTGAATGAAATCTGCCATCCTCACCTGTTGTAGCTGATATGTGACTCCAGAGCCACACAAATTTGGTTGACTCTCAACTGCCCTCTGAATTGGCCTAGCAAACCACTCTGTTGTATCAATTGCTATGAAGTCTCAACAAAGAAATGAAGCTGGACAGACTGCTTGGCAACAACCTGAGCAACGGAAATGACAATAGCAAAAACAGTTCTGTCAACCTGCAAAGTGCTCCTCACGTATATCTGAGGGCTTGTGCTAAGATTGGGAGAGCTTTTTCACAGACTAGTCAAGCAACAGCCTGACATAGACATACTCATGGAATCATACCTTACAGTCAATGTCCCAGACATCACCATCACTATCCCGAGATATGTTCTTTTTTCACCAGCAGGACAGACATTGCAGTGATATACAGTTGGGATGGAGTTGCCCATCTTCAATATGGACTCTGGACGCCATGAAGTCTCATGGCTTTAGGTTAGACATAGGCAAGGGTACCTCCTGCTGGTTACCATGTACCATACTCCCTCATCTGATGAATTGGTACTTCTCCAGGTTGGACAGCACTTGGAGGAAGCACTGAGGATGGCAAAGGCACAAAATGTACTCTGGGTGGGGGATTTCAATGTTCACCACCAAGAGTGGCTCGGCAGCAGAACTACTGATTGAGCTGGTCAGGTTTTAAAAGACATTCCTGCTTGACTGGGTCTGCAGCAGGTAGTGAGGGAAAAACATGCTTGGCTTCATCCTTACCAATCTGCTGGCTGCAGATGCATCCATCCATGACCTTTTTGATGAGAGTGACCACTGCTTGTGGAGATCTGGTCTCACTTTCACACTGAGAACATTCTCCATCATGAGTTGTGACACTGACACCATGCTAAATGGGACAGACTTCAAACAGACCCAGCAACTCAAACCTGGGCATCCATGAAGTCACTGTGGGCAATCAGCAGCAAAATTATACTCCAGCACAATCTGTAATCTCAAAGCATATCCCCCACTTAATCATTACCATCAAACCAGGGGATCAATCCTGTATGAATGGAGAGTGAAGGAAAGCATGCCAGGAGCAGCACTAGCTATATCAAAAGTGTGGTGCTAACCTGGTGAAGCTAAAATTCAGAACTACTTGCATGCCATACAGCAGAAGTAACAAGTGATTTACAGAGCTAAGCAAGTCCACAATCAACAATTCAGATCTAAGCTCTACAGTCTCTGCTGCATCAAGTGGACAGTTAAACAACTCACTAGAAGAGGACACTCCAAAAATATCCCCATCCTCAATGAGGGAAGAGCTCAGCACATCAGTGCAAAAGAAAAGGCTGAAGTATTTGCAGTAATCTTCGGTCAGAAGTGCCGAGTGGGTGAATCATTCTGGTCTTCCCTAGTGGTCCCCAGCATCACAGATGTCAGTCTTCAGCCAATTCAATTCACTCTACATGATATCAAGAAACATTTGGAGACCCTGGATAATGCAAAGGCTATAGGCCCTAACAACATTCTGGCAATAGTACTGAAGACTTGTGCTCCAGCACTTGCTGCTCCTCTAACCAAGCTGTTCCAGTACATTACAACACCAGCATACACCCACCAATGTGGAAAATTGCCCAAGTATGTCCGTACATAAAGTGCAGGACATATCCAACCTGGCCAAGAACCGCCCCATTAGTCTACTCTCAATCATCAGTAAAGTGATGGAAAGTGTCATTAATAGTGCTATTGAGTAGCAACTGCTCACCAATAACCCCCTCCATGATGCCAGTTTGGGTTCTGTCAGGGCTACTCAGCTTCTGACCTCATCACAGACTTGGTTCAAATAGAGACACAATATCTGAATTCCAGAGATGGGGTGAGAGTGACAGCCCATGACACCAAGGCTGCATATGACCAACATGTGGCATCAAGGAGCCCCAGCAAAACTGGAATTGAGGGCCATCAAGAGACAAACTCTCCAATGGTTGGAATCATAGCTGACACAAAGGAAGGTGGTCATAGTTGTTGGAGGTGAGTCCTGTCAGCTCCAGCACAGCCCTGTTGGAGTTCCTTTGGGTAAAGTCTGAGGCCCAAATACCTTCAACTACTTCATAAATGGCCTCGCTCCATCATAAGGTCAGAAAATGGAATTGTCACAGAGGATTGGACAATGTTCAGCACCATTTGACTCTCCTTAGATACTGAAGCAGTCCATGTTCAAATGCAATAAGATGTGGACAATATTCAGGCTTGGACTGAAAACTGGAGAGTAACATCCATGCCACAGAAACCAGGCTATGACAGATTATCATAGCTGTCTGAGTGCCCTCCTCCACCAGCCACCTAAAATCATATGGATGAATATGCAGATTCCTGAGCAGCAGCTCCCCAAAGCATCCACTGCTCCTGATGGGAGAGATGACCATGTTCCAAACCTGGATCAGTTCCTGGTTAAAAAAAAAGGCTCCTTTTTTAAATTAACTCATGGGACATGGGCATCGCTGGATGGGCCAGGCAGTCATTGCCAGTCCCTAGCTACCCTTGAGAAGGTAAGATGAGATGCCTTCTTGAATCGCTGCAGTCCATATACTGTAAGTAGACTCACGATGCATTAGGGAGGAAATTCCAGGATTTTGACACAGAGCTAGTGAAGGAACAATAATATATTTCCAAGTCAGGATAGGGAGTGACTTGAAGGGGAACTTGCAGGTGGCAGTGTTCCCATATATCTGCTGCCTTTGTCCTTCTCGATGGGTTTGGAAGACGCTGTGCATCCTATAGATGGTACACATTGCAGCTACTGAGTGTTGGGGGTGAAAGGAGTGGATGTGCTTCCAATCAAGCAGGCTGCTTTGTCCTAATGGTATCAAGTTTCTTAAGTGTTGTTGGAGTTGCACTCATCTCGACAAATCATAGTCCTCACTTGTGCCTTATAAGTAATGTACAGGTTTTGCAGAGTCAGGAGGTGAGTTACTCACTGCAATATTCCTAACTTCCGACCTGCTATTGTAACCAATGTGTTTATGTGGTGAATCCAGTTGAGCTTCTGGTCAATCATAAGCCCCAGGATGTTGATAGTGGGGGACTCAGTGATGAAAACATCATTGAATGTCAAGGGACAGTGGTTAGATTATCTCTTATTGAAAAGGTAGGCACATGCTAGATGGCAGAGCAGTGGGCAAGATGGCACCTCAGGGACATGCTGGGCAGACGTCAGTTAGTGTTCAGCACACAACCAAAGACCTCCAGAGCCTTGAAACAGTGACATTCATCCCTGAGGGAACTCATGGTGTCAGGATGGCTCAAACAAGTGGTAGCTGAATTGACTCCCCTTCAGATAGAATTTCACAATGGCCCTGCACCCTGTAACTGCCCTCAGGGTTCCACACCTAAAAAGTTGATAAGTGTCAAAGGAAATTAGTCTTTGTCCTTCCAGTCAGTATATAAGGGTTTCCTGAACAAGCTACTGTTGCCCATCCTTCACCCACCATTTGCGCACACCTTGGCACTCCACTTTGCCAGCTGGCAGTGGTGGAGACTCCAACAGAAGGCTGTCTATGCTACAGACCTCCCCAGTTTAATTTGTTTTCTGGAGTGGAGGATGTTGCAAGCATCAAGCCTGTGCAAACATAGAAAAGGTAAATTCACAGATGCCAGACTTCCTGTAATTACTGCAGCCTGGAGGAGTCCACTGGCTACATTTATAAAGTCTACTACAAACTCCAGATCCTCATTTGCTTTTCACAAAGCGTATTATGAAATGTTTGGTTTTACTTCAGTCCCCACTTTTGATATATTTACAAGTGGTGCAGCGAGGGCAAGCAGATCCAGAACATATTGACGAGCCTGCTCCTGGGCCTGGCCAAAGTGACCATCAACAAGTCCAGGAAATGGGCCAGGGTGGTAGGGAGGGGGTGAGGGCTGGGAATTTCACATAGTGTCCACCAAGATGCTTCAGGCCTTTGTTGATAGGTGGGCACCTTGGGAGCTGGTGTACATCCTCAGTCCTCAAAATCATATTTTAACGCAAATTGCTAAGTTTTTTTGAAGTCTTAATTGTCTGTACCAGTACCCCTTAGAATCTGTCCACCTTAACCTGGTTTAATCTGGATATTTGGTTTACATCTAGGGCAGATTGGTGGTACTGAACTACATCCAGCTTCCAGGTTGGTGTCGAGATCCAAATAGAGTTATAGAGATGTACAGCACGGAATCAGACCCTTCGGTCCAACTTGTCCATGACGACCAAATATCCCAACCCAATCTAGTCCCACCTGCCAGCACCCAGATCAGATCCCTCCAAACCCTTCCTATTCATATACCCATCCAAATGCCTCTTAAATATTGCAATTGTACTAGCTTCCACACTCTCTCCAGCAGCTCATTTCCATACCCGTACCACCCACTGTGTGAAAAAGTTGCGCCTTAGGTCTCCATTATATCTTTCCCCTCTCATCCTAAACTTATGCCCTCTAGTTCTGGACTCCCATTGCAGAGAAGAGACTTTGTCCATTTATCCTATCCATGCCCCTCATGATTTTATAAACCTCTACAAGGTCAACCCTCAGCCTCTGACATTCCAGGGAAAACAACCCCAGTCTATTCAACCCCTCTCTATAACTCAAATCCTCCAACATTAGCAGCATCCTTGTAAATCTTTGCTGAACCCTTTCAAGTTTCACAACATCCTTCCAATAGGAAAGAGAGCAGAATTGCACACAATATTCCAAAAGTGGCCTAACAAATGTCCTGTACAGTTGCAACATGACCTCCCAACACCTGTACGCAATACTCTGACCAATAAAGGAAAGCATACCAAATGCCTTCTTCACTATCCTATCTACTGTCGGTGGCATGGTGGCTCAGTGGTTAGCATTGCTGCCTCACGGCACCAGGGGCCTGGGTTCGATTCCCACCTCGGGCGACTGTCTGAGTGGAGTTTGCACATTCTCCCCATGTCTGCGTGGGTTTCCTCCGGGTGGTCTGGTTCCCTCCCGCAATCCAAAGATGTGCAGGTCAGGTGAATTGCCCATAGTGTTAGGTATGTTAGTCAGGGGTGGAAATGGGTCAGGGTGGGTTATCCTTCAGAGGATCGATGTGACTTGATGCACTGAATGGCCTGTTTCCATATTGTAGGGAATCTAATAAAAAAACCTGTGACTCCACTTTCAAGGAGCTATGAACCTGCACTCCAAAGTCTCTTTGCTCAGCAACACTCCCTAGGACCCTACCATTAAGTGTAGAAGTCCTGCCAAGATTTGCTTTCCCAAAATGCAGCGCCTTGCATTTATCTAAATTAAACTCCATCTGCCCATTGGCCCATTGGATCAAGATCTCCTTGTAATCTGAGGTAACCTTCTTTGCTGTCCACTACACCTCCAATTTTGGTGTCATCTGCAAAATTAATAACTGTACCTCTTATGCTCGCATCCAAATCATTTATATAAATGATGAAAAGTAGTGGTTCCAGGACCGACCCTTGTGGCACTCCACTAGTCACGGGCCTCCAGTCTGAAAAACAACCCTCCACCACGATTTCTGTCTTCTACCTTTGAGCCAGTTCTGTATCCAAATGGCTAGCTCTCTCTGTATTCTATGAGATCTCACCTTGATCACCAGTCTCCCATGGGGAACCTTGTCGTACCACGACTGAAGTCCATGTGGATCACGTCTACCCCTCTTCCCTCATCAATCCTCTTTGTTACTTCTTCAAAAAACTCAATCAAGTTTGTGAGACATGATTTCCCATGCACAAAGCCGCGTTGGCTACCCCCAATCAGTCCTTGCGATTCCAAATACATGTACATCCTGTCCCTCAGGACTCCCTCCAACAACTTGCCCACCACCGACATCAGGCTCACTGGTCTATAGTTCCCTTGTCCTTACCACCTTTCTTAAACAGTGGCACCACGCTAGCCAACCTCCAGTCTTCCGGTACCTTACCTGTGACTATCGATGATACGAATATCTCAGCATGAGGCTCAGCAATCAGTCCCAGCTTCCCACAGAGTTCTAGGGTACACTTGATCAGGTCCTGGGGATTTATCAACTTTTACGTGTTTCAAGACATCCAGCACTTCTTCCTCTGTAATATGGACATTTTTCCAGATGTCACCATTTATTTCTCTACATTCTGTATCTTCCAAGTCCTTTTCCACAGTAAACACTGATGCAAAATATTCATTTATTATCTCACCCAGCTCCTGCGGCTCCACACAAAGGCTGCCTTGCTGATCTTTGAGGGGCCCTATTCTCTCCCTGGTTACCCTTTAGTCCCTAATGTATTTGTAAAAACCCTTTGCATTCTTCTTAACTCTATTTGCCAAAGCTATCTCATGTCCCCTTTTTGCCCTCCTGATTTCCCTCTTAAGTATGCTCTTATTGCCTTTATACTTATCTAAGGATTCACTCGATCTATCCTGTCTATACCTGACATATGCTTCCTTCTTTTTCTTAACCAAACCCTCAATTTCTCTAGTCATCCAGCAATCCCCATACCTACAGCCTTTCCTTTCTCTAACAGGAATATACTGTCACTGGACTCTTGTTCTCTTATTTCTGAAGGCTTCCCATTTTCCAGCCATTCCTTTACCTGCGAACATCTGCCTCCAATCAGCTTTTGAAAGTTCTTGCCTAATACCGTCAAAATTAGCCTTCCTCCAATTTAGAACTTCAACTTTTAGATCTGGTCCACCCTTTTCCATCATTATTTTACAACTCATAAAATTAACGTCACTGGCTCCAAAGTGCTCCCCCACTGACACCTCAGTCACTTGCCCTGCCTTATTTCTCAAGAGTAGGTCAAGTTTTGCACCTCTCGAGGAGGTACATCCACATATTGAAGCAGAAAATGTTCTTGTACACACTTAACAAATTCCTCTCCATCTAAATCTTTAACACTATGTTTGTAAAGTTAAAATCCCCTACCATAGCCATCCTGTTATTCAGATAACTGAGATCTCCTTACAAATTTGTTTCTTAATTTCCCTCCGATTATTAGTGGATCTACAATACAATCCCAATAAGGTGATCATCCCTTTCTTATTTCTCGGTTCAGCCCAAATAACTTCCCTGGATATATTTCCAGGAATATCCTCCCTCAGCACAGCTGTAATTCTATCCCTTATCAAAAGTGCCACTCCCCCTCCTCTCTTGCCTCCCTTTCAATCCTTCCTGTAGCATTTGTACTCTGGAACATTAAGCTGCCAGTCCTGTCCATCCCTGAGACACATTTCTGTAATTGTTATGATATCCCAGTCCCATGTTCCTAACCGTGCCCTGAGTTCATCTGCCTAACCTGTTAGGCCTCTTGCATTGAAATAAATGTAGTTTAATTTATCAGTCCTACCTTGTTCTCTGCTTTGTCCCTCCCTGCCCTGATCTTTTAACTCACTTCTTTTCTCAAATGTACCAGTCTTAGATTTATCTCTTTCCTCACTAGCTCGCTGGGTCCCACCCACACCCCCACCTTAATAGTTCAAATCCTCCCAAGCAGCTCTAGCAAATCTCCCTGCCAGTATATTAGTCCCTTTCCAATTCAGGTGCAATTTGTCCTTCTTGTACAGGTCACTTCTACCCCAAAAGAGATTCCAAAGGTCCAAAAATGTGAATGCTTCTTCCATACACCAGATCCTCAGCCATGCATTTATCTGCTCTCCTCCTATTCCTGCCCTCACTAGTTCGTAGCACCGGGAGTAATCCAGATATTACTACTCTCAACGATCACCTTTTTAAATTCCTGCCTAACTCTCTGTAATCTCCCTTCAGAATCTCAACCTTTTCCCTTCATATGTTGTTAGTTTCAATGTGCTGGTCCCTCTCCTCCTTGAGAACATTCTGCACCCTCTCTGAGACACCCTTGATCCTGGCACCAGGGAAGCAACACACCATTCTATTTTTTTGCTCCTGGCCACAGAAAGATCTGTCTGTACCTCGGACGAGAGAGCCCCTAACACAATCGATCGCTTGGAACTTGACGTACTCCTCATTGCATTACAGCCAGTCTCGATACCAAAATCCTGGCTGTTCTTGCTACATTCCCCTGAGAATCCATCACCCCCTACACTTTCCAAAACGGCATACTTGTTTGAAATGTTCATAACTACACAAGACTCCTGTACTACCTGCCTACCTCTTTTACCTTTCCTGGAGTTAATCCATCTATGTGATTGTATCTACAACTTTTTTCTCCTTCCTATAATTGCCATCCATCACATCCCCTTGCTCTTGTAAATTCCTCATTGCCTCTAACTGTCTCACCAACTGATCCATTCCGTCTAATCAGCATTTATCGCAAATATAATCCTCAGTAATATATAAACTCTCCCTATACTCCCACATTCATCAAGAAGAGCATATCACTCTTCTAAAGGCCATTATTGCTTCTTCCAATCTGCAGACCCAGAAAATAGCACTGTCTTATTCCCCTACAAAACATTGCTCCAGGCTAACTTAATACTTATGGCTTATACTTTTAAGTTTAATCAAGAGACATATCTCAATAAAACATGCAATCAAGAAAGAACCCACTCTACTCACTACTGCAGACTTACGGTAAGTCCACACTTAAAAATATAATTTATCTGTTGCTTCTGTGCTATGACCTCTCCCATACAGATTCCTCCAAGACCAGTTGTGAATTTTACTGTTTGTTAATTTTCCCAGATACACTCTGATGTCCAGCGATACATGAAATCAAACAGCAAAGGCAGTAACTGCGCAGGTTCACTGCTGTGTCAGGGAGCGGTGTGGGTTTTCTTACTTCTTTTTCTCTCTCCTGCACTGACCTCACCATGTACTGCCTTTGTCTGTTCCCCTCCCTTCTTAAAAGTGCTGTTGTTCTGACTTTTTTTCTCCAAAGTTCCAAAACAATGCAACAGCATAGAAAACAGTAATTGCTGCTTCTGAAATTCGAGAAAATCACTTCAACACTTAAAATACCTCAAAAACAGAGCAGCCTGTTACAGCCAGAAATGTTTCCCGTCCTCCATCTTTGATTGTCTCCATCTTGCCTTCATCATTTAAAAATGGTGGAACATATGAGTTTGGTACTACAATGGAGAAAAGGCAGCAAACAAATCCTCGCAGCAGTTTCAAGTGCAGGAATCGAAACCTATCTCTCCCTGACCATTTGATTATTTTCTCTAATGCTGTATTGTGAAATTGTGGGTGATATAGCAGATGAAAATCACTTCCAAAGAGAAGAATATCAGCAAGACAAATCATTAAAGCATTAGACATTGATCAATATGGAAAAATGAAAATTCAGAATCCAAGTTTCAAAATACCATTGGGAAAACAAACTGCTTATCACATGGGGGAAAGGAACATGTCCATCAGCACTTCAATAAGAACTAACCCTCTGATATTCAAACAAGGATATCCACTTAAAATGTATCCGGCATGGTTACTCAATGAGTTTATAAAGAGATGCTCACTGATTACATAATATTAAAAACAGATGCCAACAACAACCAACATTTGAAAGGCTAAATGCTTTCCTGTGGCAATATCTACATTTTCTCTCTTCAGAGAATAATGACTGATTGTTTTTCAGACTTTAGGGGCTAACTCAATGTTTTAGGTTGGATGGAAATCAGAACTGCAAAATTTCTCAAACCTGAACCTAGTCATCCTCAAACCCACTCACATTTGGTTTAATCGATTTGGAAATGGTGGGTGTTGATGGTCAGGAGTTGGGCAACACATTTAATGAATGTGGAACTTGGACGTTTTAATGAAGTTGCCCATTTTTTCTCTGTTCCAACAAATGTCTTCAGCTCCTGTTTGCAATGTGTGCTGCACTTTGTAGTCCATTTAAGATTGAGCTGTGGCCACATATGCATCATTCTTAAAAGGGCCTTGTTTATACAGCCTTTTGTTCCCTGTGGATTCCCAATGAATTCATGTAGTGATTGGAACCAAGTGGACCTTGTTGAGAACAAGGTCCTTGATTAGGGTCATCAATCTGAGCCATTTAGGAAGGCCTGGCTGACCAATATGACCAGGGATTTAGAATCTCCTCAGTTCAGGTGACTGACTCCGAGCTGCCTGGCCACAGCTAGTGTACTGTGCACAAGTAAATAAAGGGTGACTTGATGATAGCATATCATCCATTGTGCAATTATTTCAATTCATGATTGCACCCACTCAGCTTAGACTGAATATAGGCTCCACAGTTAAGGGCCAGCAGGCTTTTGCAGAACGCAGCAGCTAATGGCAGATGACGACTATTGCATGGAAAAAGTGTTTTCCCACTACTGCTGAGGGCAAGAAAGAATATAGTGTATCCATATTTGCTGAAGATAAGTGGGGGTGGGACAATAGAGGGACAGGTAGCATTGAGGAGGCAGTGACACTGCAGAAGGATTTGGACAGTTTAGGAGAGTGGACAAAGAAGTGCCAGATAGAGTACAATGTGGGAAAGTGTGAGGACACGCACTTGGGTTGGAAGAATTGAGGCATGGACTATTTTCTAAAAGGGGAGAAAATTCAGAAGTGCAAAGAGACATGGGAATTCTAGTCCAGAATTCTGTCAAGGTAAACTTGTATGTTGAGTCAATAGTTAGGAGGTCAAATGCAATGATTAGATTAGATTCCCTTCAGTGTGGAAACAGGCCCATCAAGTCTACAACGACCCTCTGAAGAGTAACCCACCCAGACCCATTCCCTCTGACTAATGCAACTAAGACTATGGGCAATTTATCATGGCCAATTCACCTGACCTGCACATCTTTGGAATGTGGGAGGAAACCCACGCATGGGGAGAACGTGCAAACTCCACACAGACAGCTGCCCAAGGCTGGAATCGAACCCAGGACTCTGGTGCTGTGAGGCAGCCATGCTAACCACTGAACCACCATGCCACCTTTGATGGAGGCTGGTACAATTACAACATTTAAAAAGGCATCTGGATGGGTACATGAATAGGAAGGATTTAGAGGGATATGGGCCAAGTGCTGGTAAATGGAACTAGATTAATTTAGGATATCTGGTTGGAATGGACAAATGGGACTGAAGGGTGTGTTTCCATGCTATACATCTCTATGACTCTAAATGAACAGACCTTAGCGTCTACATTGAAGTAGACATGCACAACTCTGTGGTTCTTGATTCAAGACAAGTGTAAATGTTCATTATTAGTCTGTACAGGGAAGCATATTGCTCCAAAAATAGCCCAGTATCAGACCATGATCAACAATACCCTTAATAACCTGCCAGCAAAGGTGATAAGCTTTTATCAAGATACATTTTATCCATTTAAAAGACAGCTGCAACTTGGCATACCATGTATAAAAAAAATAGGATTATGATCACTGATTTACTATCAATTGCATGACAAAGTGAGGAGGTCACCTTTTATTCTTACAGTACTTAACAATACTAGAAATAGGCTTTTCTAAAAAAAAAACAGTATGCAGATTTGTAATCAACTGGATATCATTGAATGGCTGATAATATAAAACCATTCATACCTCAAAAGATGAAGGGATTATGATCACTGATTTACTATCGATTGCATGACAAAGTGAGGAGGTCACCTTTTATTCTTACAGTACTTAACAATACTAGAAATAGGCTTTTCTAAAAAAAACAGTATGCAGATTTGTAATCAACTGGATATCATTGAATGGCTGATAATATAAAACCATTCATACCTCAAAAGATGAAGAAAATAGCAATAAAATAGCAGGGTTATTTTCTTTTGTACTCATGCACTGAACATACACAGATAGTACAGCATCTTCAATATTGACACTGGATCCAATGAAGTTTTGAGCATCGGGTCAAACATGGGCAAGGAAACCTCCTTGTTACCAGTGACTGCCTCCCCTCCAACAATTAACTAGATCTCCTCCATGTCATACACCAGTAAGGAAGGCAAGGGCACAGGATGTACTCAGGATAGGAGACTTAAATGCCCATCAAGAGAAGTGGTTGAACTCACTGATGTAGGAAGGATATTCTCCTCAGGCTCAGTTTGTGGCAAACGGTGAGGGAACCAAAGTCAGAGACAAAATCTTATTTAACTTCAGTCTCATCAATGTAGATGTTGCAGATGTACCTGTTCATGACGATACTAGTAGGAATGACCACTACTCAAAGTTCCTTCTTCACTTTAAGGATATTGCTATACAATATGAAGGGTACTACCATGTCAAGTGAGCTCCATTCAGAAAATATCTAGCAGCTCTAAACTGGTCATCCCCAAGGTGCTGAAGATGTCCATTTCAATTCACTGCATGTGACAAGAAATGGCTGACGGCATTGGATACTGCAAAGACCATGGGGCCTACTAATATCTCAGCAGTAGTATAGATGATTTGTGCTCCAGAACTACACACACCAACTACTCTTGTACAATACTGGTCCTGTCCATAAAAATTAGGACAATATCAATGCAGCCAATTATTGTCTCATCATTCTACTTTCAACTCCACAGTGAAGTGATGGAAGGTGATGCTGAGAGTAATATTAAGAAGCACTTACTCACCAATGCTCTGTTTGGGTCCAACCAAAAAGACTCCATCAATGAGCTTACTGATATCGTAAAGGTCAGTTATAAGAATCTTCATGGATGGTTACACAGTGAACTACCCCATTCAACCTCAGATATAAAGTGTCAAATAACATTCATACTACACAAATCAGGAATCTGATGCAATGCTCTTCACTTGCTCGCCCCGAAGTTGCAACTCAGTTCATGAGCTGCTCACCACTGTTTTAACCGCGGTTATCTGCGTGTTTGAGTTTGTAGTTATAGAGTCAGAGAGAAGTACAGCATGGAAACAGACCCTTCGATCCAACCCATCCATGCCGACCAGATATCCCAACCCAATCTAGTCCCACCTGCCAGCACCCGGCCCATATCCTTCCAAACCCTTCCTATTCGTATACCCATCCAAATACCTCTTAAATGTTGCTATTGTATCAGCCTGCACCACATCCTCTGGCAGCTCATTCCATACATGTATCACCCTCTGTGTTAAAAAGTTGCCCCTTAGGTCTCTTTTATATCTTTCCCCTCTCACCCTAAACCAATGCCCTCTATTCTTGTGCTCCTCGACCCCAGGGAAAAGACTTTGCCTATTTATCCTATCCATGCCCCTCATAATTTTGTAAACCTCTATAAGGTCACCCCTCA
>NC_057722.1:47113260-47114950 GCF_004010195.1 Chiloscyllium plagiosum | reverse complement strand
TAATACCATCAAAATTGGCCTTTCTCCAATTTAGGACTTCAACTTTTGGATCTGGTCTATCCTTTTCCATCACTATTTTAAATCTAATAGAATTATGGTCGCTGGCCCCAAAGTGCTCCCCCACTGACACCTCAGTCACTTGCCCTGCCTTATTTCCCAAGAGTAGGTCAAGTTTTGCACCTTCTCTAGTAGGTACATCCACATACTGAATCAGAAAATTGTCTTGTACACACTTAACAAATTCCTCTCCATCTAACTTTTAACACTATGGCAGTCCCAGTCGATGTTTGGAAAGTTAAAATCCCCTACCATAACTACCCTATTTTTCTTAGAGAGAGCTGAGATCTCCTTACAAGTTTGTTTCTCAATTTCCCTCTGACTATTGGGGGTGTCTATAATACAATCCCAATAAGGTGATCATCCCTTTCTTAATTGTCAGTTCCACCCAAATAACTTCCCTGGATGTATTTCCGGGAATATCCTTCCTCAGCACAGCTGTAATGCTGTCCCTTATCAAAAATGCACGCCCCCCCACCTCCTCCCTTGCCTCCCTTTCTATCCTTCCTGTAGCATTTGTATCCTGGAACATTAAGTTGCCAGTTCTGCCCATCCCTGAGCTATGTTTCCGTAATTGCTATGATATCCCAGCCCCATGTTCCTAACCATGCCCTGAGTTCATCTGCCTTCCCTGTTAGGCCCCTTGTGTTTAAATGGCATTTATCTTGAGAATATAAAAGCAGAGATGCTCCAGAAGCTCTGGTCAGCCCACATTTGGAGTTTTGTGTGCAGTGTTCAGTCCTATATCTCAGGAAGGATGTACTGACCTTGGAGTGTGCTCAGAGGAGATTCACTGGAATGGTCCCAGGAATGAAAAGTTTAACATTTGAGGAACATTTCAGGACTCTGGGTTAATACTCAATGGAGTTTAGAAGGAAGGGGGGAGGTGGGTTCTAATTGAAACATACAGAATACTGAATGGCCTGGACAGAGTGGATGTTGGGAAAATGTTTCCATTGGTAGGAGAACTAGGACCTGAGGGCACAGCCTTAGATTAAAGGAAAGATCTTTTAGAATAGAGATAAGGAGACACTTCTTCAACTGGAGTGTGGTAAAGCTCTGGAATTATTTGCCACAGAAGGCTGTGGAGGTCAGGTCATTGAGTATATTTAAGACTATCAGTGTATCAAGAGGATTAAGAGTTATGGGGAGAAAGCAGGAGAGTAGGGTTGAGAAACTTATCAGCCGTGATTGAATGGTGGAGCAGACTCGATGGGCTGAATGGTCTAATTTCTGCTCCTGTTATGATCTTATAGTCTAATAGAGTGTAACGAGAACACAAATAACAACAACTTACATTAAAGTGTGCAGGTAGAGCTAATTCTTGATCAGTAGGGAAATCAAGGGTTATGGAGAAAGGACAGGAAAGTGTTGAACAGGAGTGTTGGATCATCCATGATCCTATTGAGTGATGGAAAAGGCTCAAGGATGGTTGGGTGGAATTATCACTAGGCTATTAATTCAGAAACTCAGTCAATATTCTGGGGTCCCAGCTTTGAATCCTGCCACAGCAGGAAATATTTGCAATTAAGAATCTACTTATAACCATGAAAACATTGTCGATTATCAGAAATACCCATCTGGCTCCCTGACATCCTTTAGGAAATGAAATCTGTCATCCTCGCCAGGTCTA
>NC_057722.1:47099153-47112760 GCF_004010195.1 Chiloscyllium plagiosum | reverse complement strand
GAAAACACTAAATATAGATTCCTATATTTAACAAGAACTACTGTTTATTACAAATTAATATGTCTTAGATGCAGGTAACCACAACTATAATATAACACAATGTACCTCCACTAGTTTAAATTCTCCACTCTTTTGAAAACTCCAATGAACATATACAGACAGGCAGGCAGACATGGACAAACAAAGTTAAAAATCACACAACACCAGATTATAGTCTAACAGGTTTAATTGGAAGCACTAGCTTTCGGAGCACTGCTCCTTCATCAGGTGATTCATCAGGTTCAGCAACCACCTGATGAAGGAGCAGCGCTCCGAAAGCTAGTGCTTCCAATTAAACCTGATAGACTATAATCTGGTGTTGTGTGATTTTTAACTTTGTACACCCCAGTCCAACACCAGGATCTCCAAATCGTGACAAACAAACAAAACATTGGTATTACAAGTGGAGGGAAGAAAAGCACTGAGCAAACAGTTTAATAAGACCAGTCCACAGGAGTGATGAACTGTTCCACTTGCTTCGCAAAACATTCTATTCTGTCATCCCATTTCTAGATTCTTTCACTTCTTTATAGGAGGCATAGCTTGATTGGTATGTTAATTGTAAGTCCCTTCATTACTGGTTAAATGGAACAGCTTACAGTGACTGGTGAGACAAAAGAAGTGGCTTTCTTCAGGCTTCAATTCCTCATGACAGATAGTGACACAGAACCCATCTCTTCAGGGAGCTTCTCCCCAGTCATAAACATTTAACCTATTGCCAAGCTGGTGACTTGTGGCAGCACAATTGATCACAAGTGCTCAAACTAATCTATAATGGATGAATCTCAAGTTGTTCACACAGCCTCTAGTATCTTTTCTCTCCCCCACCAATAGTGATCTCTATATTTTTAGCATTCATTGTAATAGTGATCATCTAACATCCACACCTAATTGATTCTTTTAAATCCAAATTTCCTACCTGAACATCTGCTGGAAAAATCCTTGCACCATCTCTTTATAGGTTAAAAAAACGCATGCTGTCATAACCGAGATAAATTCAGTTCCAATCCCAGCTCTAAACTCCTTTAAGATTTGATAGGAGACCAATGTCTATCCAGGAAAATTGTTTCAATCTAAATAGGGATGTTTAAAGGGAAAGCGTTTTGATTAATTTTACAGTGTGTTTTATCTGTTGAGAAAACATTTGCCAGCCACATTTAAGTAAAACCGCATCAAAGGCACTGT
Organism: Chiloscyllium plagiosum; assembly: GCF_004010195.1. Taxonomy (NCBI): domain Eukaryota; kingdom Metazoa; phylum Chordata; class Chondrichthyes; order Orectolobiformes; family Hemiscylliidae; genus Chiloscyllium; species Chiloscyllium plagiosum. The sequence goes on along the minus strand of NC_057722.1, from coordinate 47,111,536 downwards.
TCATGTAATTAAAACCGGAACCAAGTGCTCAGGATGAAAGGTAGAAGGCCACACAAAAATAAATAAGTTCACTAGCTAATTCATAAGAAATGAATCTCAGCAGAAAGAATATTTATGTTGTTCAAACATGCATATATTCCATTAAAGGCAATTAAATAATCATGATGGGAAAAGTCAATGCCAAACTGTTCAATAGTAGAGGAGTATATTGAACAAATTATGATAATATCATTTAAGACACAACTTCTTCATGTTTATAAAATGAATGTAAATAGTAAAAGAGAAAGAAGTAAAAATAAAGGTTTGTCACTCATTTATTTCTCACTTACTGACATTTTATTATAAAATAGTCTGATGTTTCCTCTAATTAGAAACACTTTGCAAAGGGTAATACTGTCATCTAGTCAGAAAACCACTGATTCATGAGGAGATGGACCTCTCCAAAGAGTGTACAAGGAATCTTCCCAGCCACTGAACAACATAGGTATTGGCGAGAAAGTTGGGGTAAATGTATTACATTAGCAGTAAGGAGATTTCTGACCTTAAGAGCAAACCTTTCCATTTTCAACCAAATTATGAAGGCAAGATGAGATTCTCTGTGAAAATCAAACAAGAATATTTTACAGGTCATTCTGCTATAACATACATTTCAATAACACAAATTCGCTATAAGACAGTTGCCAAATTAAAGACACTATTTCAAACTTTCAAAACAGATTGGCTCGAAAGTGATTACATTGCCAACACTTTAAGAGCTGTTTTTAAATCATGATTTTTCTATAAGACAGGTTGCACAAGAACGCAACCATTGTGTTATAGAAGAACTACCTACTATACTTCATTGCAAATCTACAAAAATTATCTGAGGACTATATATTTCTCTGGACAAAGGAAAACATACCATGATATTGCAGCAGACCCCACACTATATGAAACAGGTTTTGAAATTCTAGAGAATGAAGTAAGAATAACACTGTCATTTGCAACCTGATTTTTATATTCACACATGGCTCTACAATGAGTTATGATGTTCGTGCTCATATCCCAAGTGGCTCAATGAAACAGCAGATCGATATCAAATGCTTCAAATGTTGGAATATATTCTCCTGGAAAAGCCATGATTCTTGTCATGAAATATAAACATGCGCCAATTTTTTTGGAATCTCACATATTATAAATCACTCTGTTGGCTACAAACCATCTTTGGACTCTTCTACAATATATAAAGACAATAATCTGTTTAACAAGTAACATCATGTAATGGTGTTTCTCGATATGTCAGAACTGCTTCACTTGTACGTGCCCTTCCATTGCCAAGTCCCTTCACAGCAATATGATCAAACAGAATTCAAAACCAAGACGTTAAAAGAAATATGACAAAAACTTATTCTAAGAGACAGGTTTAAAGAAGCAATGTAGGGTTGTAAAGAGAGGTATAGAACTGAAGAAATTTGAGCAAGGCATCTCAGAGCTTAGAGTTTACACAATTGAAGGCACTCATGCTAATAGTAAAATAATGAAAATTACATGTGTGAAGATGTGAAGAATTAGAAGACTGCAGAAAGCCTAGTGGGTTGGAGGGCTGCAACAAATTACAGATATAGGAAAGGATTGAATCAGGAAGGTCTTTGAACACAAAGAAGAGAATTTTAAGCATTGCCAGACTAGGAGCCAATGTAAGTTTGGGATCATAGGAGTAATTGGTGAACAGAACCTGGTGTGAGTTAGAATTAATATCAATACTGTTAGTTTGTTAATAAGTCGAAGTTTACAGAAGGTAAAGAGTGTATAATTGACTGGAAATACATTTGAATAGTTAAGCACAGAGCTAACAAAGGCATGGATAAAGCAATTTCAATTGCAGAGTACTGAGGCAGGACAGGGACAGGCAATGTTGCAGAGCGGTAATAAGGTGGTTATGCTATTTGAACAAATTATCACAGCTCCTGAAGTTGCAGCAAGTTTTAGAGTTATATGATGGCTGATGTAACTTAACACAGATAAGTGTAATGTAAAACATTTTGGGAGCAAGAACGTAGCAAGACAACATGAAGGAAACAGCACAATTTTGAATATGTGCAGAAATAGATAAACCTGGTTATGCACACACAAACCTTGGAAGATGGTAGGTCAAGTGGACAAGGCATCCAAAACCCTGGATTTTATAAATAGTGGCATTTAGTGCAAAACCAAATCAGCTATACGAAACCTCCACAAGTAGTAGTCAGTGATATATTATACCCAATTCTAAGTATCAATATTTAAAAAGAATATCAAGACCTAAGAGACGTTTAGTAGTTTGGCATCAGGGATGAAGTACTCTAGTTACATGAACAGACCAGAGCAACAGGAGCTGTTTTCCTTAGATCTAAAAGGCAGAAGGGCAGATTTGATTGAGGTGCTCAAAATTATGAATGGTTTTGATTGTGTGAATATAGAGAACTTGTTTCTGATAGCAAATAGGTTGACAACCAAAGAATGTAAATTTAAGGAATTGGGAATAGAACCAAAGGCAAGACAGGAATTTTTTTTTACACATCAAACCATAATGATTTGAAATCCATTGGTCAAAAGGAAATTGGAAGCAGGTTCATCAACAACTTTCAAAAGGGAAATGGAAAAATGTTTGAAGGGGGAATATTTCCAAGGATATCGAGAAAAGGTAGGGGACTAAGACTAATTGAAAGCCCCTTCCAAAAAAAATCAGTAAAGGCAAGATAGGTTGAATGGTCTCCTTTTGTACTAAATATTCTATGACTCAATAATAATTTCTATTATTATTCTAAAAAGTCTAACAAAATCTAACCCAACCTTCGATTCTACCAAGTGAAAGAGACAAGTGCTGAGTGCTTGTCTTTCAGACTGGAAGAATGTGGAGTTACTCAGGAATCAGTATGAGGTCCACTGTTTTTCTTGATTTGTATTCATGACCTAAGCTTGAGTTTGCAAGGCATAATTTAACAATTTGCAAATGATACAAAACTTAGAAGTAACGTGAACTATGAGGAAGATAGCAGTCGACTTCAAGAGGACATGGACAGGCTGATAGAACTGGTGCACTGTTGGCAGATGGAACTTAATACTGAGATTGAAGTGATACATTTTGGGAAGAAGAAGGAAAAAGGGCAATCTAAATTAAAAGATATAATACTGAAAGAGGTGCAGGAGCAAGAAAGCCTTGAGGGTAAATGTTCATAAATCATTGAAGGTGGCAGGGCAAGTTCAAAAAGCAATCAATAAAACTTATGGAATCTAAGCATTATAAATGCAAGAATGAACATACAAAAGCAATGAGGAATTGATGTATTGAATGATTTATTTTTTGTCATTTGCGTTTTACAGTGAATAATACAGTAAAATACAGTGAAAAGCATCAACTGTCACCACAAGCTTGTGCCATTTTGAATAGTTTAAGACTAAAAAGGGTAAAAAGATATAAGTGAAAGAGAGTCTATCTTCATTCCACTGCCTCTACTATGAGTCCTGAGTCAGCTCAAGAGCTTCACAAGACCTGTGCCATTATCCCTCGCCCACTGCCTCATTGCATCTATGCTGGACCCATGAGTTGGCAACTCTGCTTTGCAGGCACTGGAAATTGAATCAAAAGTAGGGCAGGCCAGCAGTCATAGAAGATGGATAGATACTGTGTTTGGATGGAAAGGGAAGGGGGGATGATTACAATCTTGTGCTGGACATGTGATGGATGGGGAAGAGGGTCTGCATAGTATATGGAGAGGAGAACATGAGGGACTGATTACCATGCAGGATTGGGGCTGATTACTGAGAGGCTGTGGGGCAATGGTGAGCAGCTGGTTACATTGTGTGGGGAGTAGGGGTGAGGGCTTTCTTCTGTCCCCAGAGAATATAGAAAGCTTGGCTGAAACCATCATGAATACATACAATATTAACAGTTTTACACAGTATTTCAAAAATGCAGATTTTCATGGGTACAATTCCTACTTCACCAATTAAGTGCTGTGTGAGAAAGTTCATTGGAGGCTTTCTCAACTTGTTGACAATTAAGGCCTGTAAGTGGTGAATTGATGGCAACCTGAGGGCTTCAATCAGCCAATTACCTACCATCCTGGCAGGCGGGAAAGGTAACTACTTTCCCAACTGGGTAATCAGGCTGCCCTGTCCAATGGGTTGGGGTGGGAAACTCCATTTGCACCAACTGAGGGCAATCAGAGGCAGGTATTGGGCACAGCGGGATGGCCTCTTCCTCTGATCTTCACCATCCGATTCTCTCTCCCCACAATCCCACTCCATTGGCAAAGTCTGTGATAGGCCAAGAAGCTAACTTTAGGTCAAACCTAAACAAGCTATATGGGAAGTGATGTGGTGATTCTCAGTGGCACAGGTGGTGAGTATAGACAGCTAACAAACTCACACTCTCACACGTAGTCTGTAAGAGGGAAAATCATGACCCATAATCTGAATAGTGCACAAAAGAGAGACACGGCAAAACAAAGAGGTACTGAAATTTAACATTCTTATATTTGCCCTGATGAGAGCAAGATGAAAAGCCACAGTAGCATATTTCTTTTTTTCAGTAACATAATTTTTTATATTTATATCATGCATTATTATAATTTAATCCACAATATGCAAACATTAACAATTGGGCAGCACGGTGGCTCAATGGTTAGCACTACTGGCTCACAGCCAGGGGCCCGGCTTCAATCCCAGCCTTGGATGACTGTCTGTGTGGAGTTTGCACATTATCCCCTCCTACCACACTCCAAGTTTAGGTGAATTGGCCATGATAAATTGCCCATAGTGTTCAGGGATTTGTAGGTTAGGTGTATTAGTCAGGGGTAAATGTAGAGTTTGTAGAGTACGGGAGTGGGTTTGAGTAGGTTACTCTTCGGAGGATCGGTGTGGACTTGTTGGGCCAAAATGGCCTGTTTCCACACTGTAGGGATTCTATACACCTAATATACTATTTTATTGCTGTTTTGTTGTTGCTGACACATGGAATAACATTACTTTCCGAGCTCTAAAGTGAGGACACTTTGGAAAATAGTTTGGGCAAAACTGATCTAGAGTCAGTGGAGGAATTGAGGAAAGAGGTGATGAGATAGAGTTAGGTGCTATCAATACATATTTTGGATAATGTTGTCAAGGGCAGTTTGTAGATGAGAAATAATGCCAGTTGCAGTACATAGGACCAGGAGGAGAAACCAATGCAAGTTGTAATTTGGCTACGGATGTCAAATCTGACACTGTACATTTCGAGATTTTTGTGAGGAGCAAAATAAATAAATAAATACATTAAATAGAACAGAAAGAATAGATCCTAGGGGAACCTGAGACTAAATGGTGCAGGAGCAGCAAGAGAAGCCATGGTCCTCTGGCTATAATCGGATAGATATGAATATTGCAGTCCCACTTAATCAGAAAACAGAGGAAAGGTCCTGGAGGAGCACAATGTTGTCAAATGTGTCAAGATCACAGAGAGGTCAAGAGGATAAGGAACAATAATTTAGCACCATCACAATCACATAGAATGTCATGAATGGTAAAAGTAGATTCAGTATTAGTTGCTCTTATTTCTTGAACTCTTCTGGGTAATTCCATTGGTGCAGAACCTCAAGGGGGGTTAATAACATTGGCCTGAGTTTAGGAAGGGGACAGTTGGTCAAGGCTTCAGCTCTGGATTGACAGACTTCAAAATTTGTTGCAAGTGTAACTTCTGCCAGCAGTGGGTAGGTTCAGGCATTACTGCATCATTTGCTGCTGTTAAACAGCCTATGATTCATATCTTGCAGATGTGGTATAACTGAACTTCAGAAAGCATTTGATAAGGTGTCACATGAAAGGTTAATAAAAAGGTAAGACCGCAGGGATTTAGGGGTAATTTATTAGCTGGGATAGAGGATTGGCTTGTCAACAGAAAACAGAGAGTTTTGATAAATCAGCCCTTTTGTGGTTGGCAAAATGTAGAAAGTAAGGACTGCAGATGCTGGAGATCAGAATTGAGAGTTTAAATTGATTCCAGAAGTGAGGGGTTTATCTTAAGAAGAGAAAATGAGCAGTTTAAGCCAAACCTCTCTAGAGAGATTATTGTGAACTAAAAACAGAAAAAGCTGGAAAAATTCAAAAGGTCTTTTCCATGCTGTACATCTCTATGATTCTATGAGGTCTGGTAGCATCTCTGGAGAGAGAAAGAAAGTGAATGTTTCATATCATCTCTGGAGAGAGAAAGAAAGTGAATGTTTCATATCATCTCTGGAGAGAGAAAGAAAGTGAATGTTTCATATCATCTCTGGAGAGAGAAAGAAAGTGAATGTTTCATATCATCTCTGGAGAGAGAAAGAAAGTGAATGTTTCATATCATCTCTGGAGAGAGAAAGAAAGTGAATGTTTCATATCATCTCTGGAGAGAGAAAGAAAGTGAATGTTTCATATCATCTCTGGAGAGAGAAAGAAAGTGAATGTTTCATATCATCTCTGGAGAGAGAAAGAAAGTGAATGTTTCATATCATCTCTGGAGAGAGAAAGAAAGTGAATGTTTCATATCATCTCTGGAGAGAGAAAGAAAGTGAATGTTTCATATCATCTCTGGAGAGAGAAAGAAAGTGAATGTTTCATATCATCAACATTCATCAGCAAAATGAGCAAACCTGGAAGTAAAATAGCTGTTAAATAAACACAAACCCAAATGCAAAACATTTCTGGGCATCTCTGGCAATTTCTGTTTTTATTCCAAATTCCCAGATCCTTAGTAATTTGCTTGAGATGATAAAACACTGGTCTGACTCAGCTGAAGCATTTTATCATTAGGCACTCCTCTGAAGGACACATGCAAGAACATTTGGGAGGGTGCACAAATGATTTATGAGAAGGGGTCCGAGTGTGAGACATTTACTTCATGATTTCATGATTGCACAATGTTCAAAACCATTCACAACTCATCAGATACTGTCCATGTCCAAATGAAGTAAGCCTTGGACAATATCCAACTTTGGGCTAAGAAGTGGCATGTAACATGCGTGCCACACAAAGGACAGACAATGTTATGGGCCAGGCCAAACCCGCTCAAAGCATTTCAAGAAAGTAGATGGGCCCTAACTTTGCTCATTGTTTTAAGCAGGTATTCCGGGAGGGATGCAGCTGGTCAAACTACTTAGTTTTAAACAAAACAGAATTTATTTGCAAGATTACTGAATGAAAGACAATGAAAGAGAACAGAAGAACTTAACCTGTCTGAAAACCCAACAGATTACCCCAACTTAATGAAGCTGTTCCAAATACCTTCAACAATCCCTCCTTGGCAAAAAAAGGTACAATCAAACACAGGGTCTTACAGGAGAGTGAGATGGCAGGAAGATTCAGCATGGAACACCTTCTTTCGTGGAACACCTTCTTCCATGGAGCGGTCTCTTTGACCAGCAGCCTCAAAAACACTGGCTGCTTTCTAAAACCAAACCAAACCAAACCAAAACCAGAGAAATGCTGAGCCAAGAGAACTGGCCATTCTCCTTTTATTGTACAAGTGTTTGTTTAAAAACTTAAAAGCTTCTTCAAGTAGATCAAACCAGACATTTCGGCAAACCTGCCTCATACAACACTTTTGGAAAAAAACCAAGTCAACACAATCTTGTTAAAGGAGCAGCATTGTCACACTATCTTCAACAAAAGATAATCTAATCCTTGTTCCTTGACATTCAATCCCTCATTAACAAAATATTGGGGGGACACCATTCACCAGAAACTGAACTTGCCTCGCCATATAAATACTATGGTTACAAACAAGGTCAGAGGCTAGGAATCCTGCACTGGGTCACTCACTTCCCAACTTCCCAATGCTTGTCCACCATCTGCAAGGCACAAGTAAGAAGTATGATAAAATACTCCATACTTGCCTGGTTGAGTGCAGCTCCAACAATACTCAAGGAAGTTGACATCATCCAAAACAAAGCAGCCCACTGGATCGGCTCAACATGTATTCCCCCACCACTGATGCTCAAGAGCAGAGTGTGTCCCATCTTCAAGACACACTGCAGAAATTCACCAAGGCTCCTTAAACAACACTTTTCAGACTCACTATCATCTAAAAGAATATAAGCAACAGATATTTTGGAGCACCACTACTTACAGGTTCCCCTTTAAACTACTCATCATCCTGACTTGAAAATGTATCACTACTCCTTCAGCATGGCTGAGTCACAATCCTGGAACTTCCTCTTAAACAGCATTATGGTTTACCTATGCCAGTTCAAGAAAGCAGTACACCAAGTCCTCCTCAAGGGTGATTAGGGATGGGCAATAAATGATGGCCCATCTAGTATTCCAAACTATTTCCCATGAATGAATAAAACAATGTATGATGATAGATTGGAGAAGCTTTATAGAATAGGGGAGGTTTAGAAGAAATTTGGTAGTGGTTTTCTGAACCACAAGAAGTCTAGACAGAGTTGACTGGCAAAACAATACTGACAAAACTGAGAAATTGGCAGAAAAGGCAAGAACCAGAGGTCAATGATTGAAAGTGATATTGATTAAAAGTGGTGGAATTGCAAAAGAAATAAAGGCAACATGAGAAAAGAAATATACTTACACAGTGGGTGAAATGTGAAGCCTGATGGTGTGATAGATGCAGATTCAATAGTGGCTTTCAAAAGTGTGCCGCAAAATTATCTAAAGGAAAAAGGTATTTCCTGGAAGGCAGGACGGAAATGGTGGAACATGCTGAGTTGTTCTTGCATAGACTCAGCAAGAACATGACGGGCCAAATAGCCTCCTTCTTTACTGTAACCAGTTTATGATACTAAGTTTGCGTTTTTGTTTTAAAATTTAATTATAACAATATCCAAAAAGTAATATTCACAAGAAAATAAGACCGTCAAGTGCCTTTTTGCATAGCCTTGAGTAAAATTAAATAATGATTTTCATTTCAGACTTGGTGGAAAAATTCATAAGTTGTCAAACCCTCCATGCATCAACATTGATTGATTGATTAACAAGGCGTCTTGGTCTTATACCAGACATTCTTCATGTACGGGTCTAGCCTTTAGCCTGCTTGCTACACTATTACAGTTAATAATGTGTCACTCACATCTTTGAGGACCTCGCCTCTGGAAATCTCCTCAAGGCTTAAGGCTCCTGGCTGAGCTGACATGAAGAGCTGCCAGAATTTAATCAATCCAAGACTTTGAAACAGGCCGACTGTAAAGCAGAAATATTTAGCTTGAGCGTGCATCCAGATGTGGATCCTTGCATAAAATAAGTCTGGCTATGCTTTCAAGCTGCTTTCCTACATAGTCACTTCTTGCTACACCCTGTAAGTCCTTTACTCCAACTTCAGCAGTTACTCACTAAAATTATTCAAAAGGTTGTAACCTACCATATTATATTACAGTTTAATACATAGAAAATTTGCCACACTGTTTAATCTGAAATGCCAGGTAAGGATTTTACTGTAGTTATCGTCAGAGTTCGACCAAGGACAAAGGCTAATAATTGTGTCTTATGCCATCTGGTGGATCAGCCTTTAAATAGAAAAGTCTGTTCTGCCATCTCACACAATAAAGAAGTACACAAATTGTATGTGGCGTACTGCAACAAAAATAGCAAGGTATTTCTCATGCTTGATGAATTTGGCTCATTTTGAGACCAAACATTTTCTGATGACTTGGGCATTTACAGTTCCTATAATGAAGCTGACAACACAATAGAAATTTTCAGCCTTAAAGCCAGATGGTGTGAATGATGTTGCGGAGCTCAAATGCAGGTCTCATTCAGAGAATATGCTACTTATTATGATTTTCAGTGTTTGACACTGATTTTCTTTCACCATGCAGACTCTCTGGGTTTGTGTGTACACACTTATTATCTGTAACCAAAGAAATGCTAGCTCTTTAATGTAGTTAACCATGGTAATGAAGTTGTAGCAAGTTCCTTCCACTGATATTAATGACTGGGAGGAGCTTGGCACCAACCACTCAATGTGGTGACAACCTGCCCATCATGCTGTATTATGCTTTAGGAACAATTATCTTTTTAAATTTTTCATTCACAGGATTAAGTGCCTATCCCTAATTGCCAAAATTTATTGTTCATCGCTAATTGCTCAGAGAGCAGTTAAGAGTTAACCACATTGCTGTGGGTTTGAGGTCACATGTAGGCCAGACCAGATAATAATGGCAGTTTCCCTCCCTAAGGGACACTGGTGAACCAGATGGATTTTTCCTGATAATCGACAATGGATTCATGTCAACTTTCGACTCTTAATTCCAGATTTTTAATTAATTAAAATTCCACCTCCCTTGGCAGGATTCAAACCTGAGTCCCAAAGACATTACCTGGGTCTCTGCATTAACAGCCCACTAGGTCATCACCATCCCTAGTTCGTTTATGTTCAGCCAGCATGTTGCCTGTCATCTTCATGATGAGCCAGAGCAGTGACAGTGATGAGAAGAAAAGAAAGCAAATCCTGTGCTCTGGTTTCCACTGCCTCATGAGATGCTCTGCCTCATTTACCCAAAGATTGGTGAGACAGGAATTGACCTGTTTAATAGAATGAAGACCCAGAGAATAAACATGATTCAGAGATGCCGGTGTTGGACTGGGGTGTACAAAGTTAAAAATCAAACAACACCAGGTTATAGTCCAACAGGTTTAATTGGAAGCACACTAGCTTTCGGAGCGACGCTTCTTCATCAGGTGATTGTCTAGGAGCGTCACTCCGAGACAATATGGTTGACTCCTAACTGACTTCTGAAACCACCTGGATTAGTGGTGCTGGAAGAGCACAGCAGTTCAGGCAGCATCCGAGGGGGCCTGTCCTCGGATGTTGCCTGAACTGCTGTGCTCTTCCAGCACCACTAATCCAGAATCTGGTTTCCAGCATCTGCAGTCATTGTTTTTACCTTTCTGAAACCACCTGGCAAGCCAAGTACTTGTGAAGAAGTAACTCCCATCACCTTCCCAAAGTCGATTAAGGATGGCTGATCTCACCAGAAATGTGAACGTTTATAAGGTATTCTCAACAAGATAACTAATTTACAACATTTAACTGTACTCCTTCCATTAGTTCATTACATTTCACCAAACAATCCAATCTGTTTTGAACCAAATAACTTCTCTCTGAAAGGTTCCTGTAGAAAACACCTACAAACCCAATCTTTTGATTAGCCATTCAAGGCTTGAGCACCATTTGACTGCAAACCAATTTTGAATTATTTATGCAGTTCTTCAGTAGTGATCCCAACAACTTTGAGAATTATCATGCATATACAAGTATGTAAGTGTGATTACAATAAAGACAAGAATGTGTGAAATGGCAAGCTGATTTTGTATAAAAATCATGTGTCTTACCTGTGTAATTTATATCATACAAAACAAAACACACATTAAAATCAGCTCAACAGTAATAATCTCTTAACTGGTCTGGGGGAGCTTGGAAGGAGTTGGGTTCATCCCAGTAAGATGTGCTCATTTTAATGTGTATCATCATGTTGCATATATGTAAAAATGGATAGCAAGAGTTTCTAAGGTGCCTTAGAAAAGAAAAAGGTAAAGTCAGTGTTTACCCTCTTCGGTGAGAATGAGGAGTTAATAGTAACAATAAGGAAATGGCAACTTAAATTAACAAATGTATTGCTTTTATGTTCACTATAGAGAATAATAGCTGTAAATCAGGAGATGGAAGGGGGAAAGGGAAATAGTGAAATTACAATCAGCAGTGAAGCAATACTAAGCAACTAATGGAACTGCAGGCTGACAAGTCTCATGGCCCAGATGGACTTAATCCTCAGATCACAAAATAAATCATTAGTTAATAGATGCTGAAATAAAAGTTGCAAAGAAGGGTCAAAAACAATGCTACATTGTTTTTCAAATTATCCAAACTTCCCTAGATTTATGAAAGGTTCCATCTGGAAAGTAGCAAATAAAATTCCTCTATTCAAGAAAGCAATGAGGAAACCAAGCCAGTTAGCTTGATGTCCATCATGGGAAACGTGTTAGAATCAATCAATAAAGAGACTATAGCTGCACACTGAGAAAATCTCAAAGTAATCAGGAAGAGTGAGGGTGGTTTTATGAAAGGGAAATCATGTTTATCTTTGAGGAGAAAGTGAGGTCTGCAGATGCTGGAGATCAGAGCTGAAAATGTGTTGCTGGAAAAGCGCAGCAGGTCAGGCAGCATCCAGGGAACAGGAGAATCGACGTTTCGGGCATAAGCCCTTCTTCAGGAATGAGGAAAGTTTGTCCAGCAGGCTAAGATAAAAGGTAGGGAGGAGGGACTTGGGGGAGGGGCGTCGGAAATGTGATAGGTACTACAAACAAACCATTATCTCCCAGACCGTCCATAACCTCATCACCTCGGGGGATCTCCCATCCACCACCTCCAACCTCATAGTCCCACAACCCCGCAC
>NC_057722.1:47076538-47098792 GCF_004010195.1 Chiloscyllium plagiosum | reverse complement strand
TGGGGGGGCGGGGCTCAAGGGCGGAGGAGCGGGGAGTGGAAGAGATGCGGTGGAGGGTATCGTCGACCACGTCGGGGGGGAAATTGTGGTCCTTGAAGAAGGAGGCCATCTGTGTTGTACGTATTTTGAACTGGTCCTCCTGGGAGCAGATGCAGCGGAGGTGGAGGAATTGGGAATATGGGATGGCATTTTTACAGGGGCAGCGTGGGAGGAGGTGTAATCTAGGTAGCTGTGGGAGTCGGTCGGTTTGTAGTAGATGTCTGTGTTGATTCGGTCGCCTGAGATGGAAATAGAAAGGTCGAGGAAGGGGAGGGAGGAATCTGAGACTGTCCAGGTGAATTTGAGGTCGGGGTGGAAGGTGTTGGTGAAGTGGATGAACTGTTCAACCTCCTCGTGGGAGCACGAGGCGGCGCCGATACAGTCATCGATGTAGCGGAGGAAAAGGTGGGGGGTGGGGCCAGTGTGCGGAAGATGGACTTCAGACACTAGGATGTTCAGAGGGACAGAGGAGTCTTGGAATTTCAAATCATGTTTATCCCAAATTGTTGGACTTATTTGAAGGAGTCACACATAAGTGATAGGGAAATTGGTGGAAAAAGTCTGAAGAAGAGAATTCATCTCCACTTGGAGAGGCAGGATCTGGTCAGGAATAGTCAGTATTGTTTTGTCAGAGAAAGGTCATGCCTGGCAAATGTCATTAAATTTTTGAAGTTAGTGGCCTGGTGTGTAGATGAGAATAGTGCAGGTGATGTAGTTTCTATGGATTTCAGCAAAGCTTTTGACAAGGTCTTACCGGGGAGACTGATAAAGCAGATGGGATTAGAGTAACTTGGCAAGATGGATCCAAAATTGGCTTAATATAGGAGACAGAACATAGTGTTCATGTGACTAAAGACTACTGTCCAGTGGCATACCACAGAGATCAATACTGGGTGCCTTAATGTTTGTGATATACATAAACAATACAGATGGAAATGTGGTACAATATAGGTTTACGGATGACATGAAGATTGGCCAGGTGAGGAAGAAGGTTAAAAAAAGATATAGTTGGGTTGGTTAGATATGCAGATCAGTGGACGGTGGACTTTAACTCTAAAAAGTGAGAGGTATACACTTCGAAAGAAGTAACAAGACAAGGATGGCCAGACACTAGGATGTTCAGAGGGACAGAGGAGTCTTGGAATGTGCGATAACCCTTATAAGGTCCATGGGGAATAATTAATTAATCTCTCTATGGAGCTCATTTTGTTTGAGTTCCCTTGTTAAGAGGCAAAGGGCTGCCCAGCTGGAAATTATTGCCTGAGCACTTTAGAAAACAGACCCAGTCCAAGCAGCGAGCTGTGGAGGGAGTTATATCTGACAGCTGTCAGCTCCCCTTGTGCAGTTACATTTGTGCACGGGTATCCTTGGAGAGGGAGCATATAGTGTATATCAGTGGTCTCAATGCCTTTGGACAGAGGTGGAGACCACGAGGGATACATTGCTTTATTTCCCCCTCCAACTCCATTTTGATTTAGACCTTCCCACTCTACCTAACCCCCTCGTATTTTTGATAGTATGCATTGCCCATAATGGGCTTTTCAATTGGCTGCATGGGTGATTACTGGTGGTGGTTCATAGCTAAAAACAAAATTGGTTCACAGTGATTTGGTCATTCAGTTGTGTGTGATAACACTTCTGGTTTGAAAAGAAAACAAAAAAAAAGCAGATACAGGGTTCTTGTGGTGCAATGGTAGTGTGTCTACTTCCGGTGTGGGTTCAAATCCTGTATATTCAAAATGTATGTGGTAGCAGCTCTGAACAGATATTGATTGCAAAACAACTTTTACAAAAAGCAGACCCACTATTTCAGTGAATGTATACCCCGGGAGTCTAACTGCACATTTTCCCACTTATTCTCGGGTTCTTGTGGCACGGTGATAGTGTTTCTAACTCTGATCCAGGAGACCTTGGTTCAAATCCTACCTAAAACAGCTTTATGTAATAACATCTCTAAATTGGTTGACCAGAATGTTGTCTATAAAGCAGACCCAGGGATGTGTGGTGTTCCTTTCCAATTGGGCTTCTTGTGTTATTACATTGGTGACAAGAATAAAGAAAAGTTTTGGATAGCCTTGCCTTTCAATGAACCCAGTAAGATCATGATGGTGAAATATTGGATATGCTGCTGTTTGGGAAACTGGAACCTTATAATGTGGATATGGAGGATTGACCCCCATACAATGAAGAAATGAATAATATACATCCAAACCAAATCCACCCTAAGAAAGCCATGGAATTTATCTTTTCCCACACAAACATGAAGCAAGGGGCTCAGGCGCTCCAGGGGTCCATAGATAGTATTGTCCTCAGACTTAGGCGACCCCCATTCTGCAGAGTGAAGTCCCCAGTAGATAATACTCACAGTCCCATCTGTTGCCAAGGGTGGACAGTTGGAGTTGGAGGCCGCAAGGTTTCGGAAATGGAAGTTTCTCCATAATACAGTGAGGAGCAAGAATATCCATGTTACACTTGTAGTCATAGGGTTTACCCCAGACAAGGTTAACAAAACAGTCAAATTATACACCACTCAGGCCAGGGCAAAGTTACCTCGAGACAGGGCTTTGCAAATATATCAGGCAGAGGATGAAGAATTGATAAGCTAAATTGATCACTGATCTGAAAGTGGGCCCAATTAAGATGAAACTCCAAGTAAATGGTCACCCATTAGACATGGAGGAGATTTATGTACCGCTGTCTCTATTGTTGGGGAGAAAACCTTTTGGAAACTCTACAGGGGCATCTTGCCTTTAAGCCTGTGAGACATCAAAACTAGATTGGACACATGCCCATGGGAGACTGATTAGCAAGGTTAGATCTCATGGAATACAGGGAGAACTAGCCATTTGGATACAGAACTGGCTCAAAGGTAGAAGACAGAGGGTGGTGGTGGAGGGTTGTTTTTCAGACTGGAGGCCTGTGACCAGTGGAGTGCTACAAGGATCGGTGCTGGGTCCTCTACTTTTTGTCATTTATATAAATGATTTGGATGCGAGCATAAGAGGTACACCAAAATTGGAGGTGTAGTGAACAGCGAAGAGGGTTACCTCACGGAAAGATGTTGTGAAACTTGAAAGGGTTCAGAAAAGATTTACAAGGATGTTGCCAGGGTTGGAGGATTTGAGCTATAAGAAGAGACTGAACAGGCTGGGGGTGTCTTCCCTGCAGTGTCAGAGGCTGAGGGGTGACCTTATAGAGGTTTACAAAATTATGAGGGGCATGGATAGGGTAAATAGGCAAAGTCTTTTCCCTGGGGTCGGGGAGTCCAGAACTAAAGGGCATAGGTTTAGGGTGAGGGCAAAGATATAAAAGTGACCTAAGGGGCAACTTTTTCACACAGAGGGTGGTACATGTATGGAATGAGCTGCCAGAGGAGGTGGTGGAGGCTGGTACAATTGCAACATTTAAGAGGCATTTGGATGGGTATATGAATAGGAAGAGTTTGGATGGATATGGGCCAGGTGCTGGCAGGTGGGACTAAATTGGGTTGGGATATCTGGTCGGCATGGACAGGTTGGACCAAAGGGTCTGTTTCCATGCTGTACATCTCTATGACTCTAAATGGCCAATTCTGTTGATTAATACATCTCTAGTCTGCCAATGCTCAAACTCTGCTTCAACACATACAGTTTTGAGTGGGAAAAGGTACACAGCACAAATACTCTTAGGCAGTTGGTGCAAATTGTCAACCTCCCTTCATGAAAACAAATTTGGAAAATACAGGAGAAAAAGGTAGAACCTGAAACGATCACACTGGTGTAGTAAAAGTGGCCTTAGAGGTATGGAGCCAAATAACATTGCTGGGCACTTGTTACACCTGCCCGAAATGTGCCTATTGCTCCAATAAGGCACCTAATTAGATGCAGCAATGCCATCTTGCAACAAGTCAGTGATCAAATGTAAAATGGAAGAAAAAATTCAGAGAAAATTTGGTTTTGTTCAAAATATTTTGTCGTTAATCATGCACTAAATTCACTAATAGTTTGGTTATTCTACAGGTAATAGTAGTTCAGGTGTTAATGAGGTTCCTGAGTGTGAATTAGAATGTTTATAAATGCCTCTTAAATGTGAAGCAAAGAGGTTCTTCTGCAGCTGTACAGGGCCCTGGTGAGACCACACCTGGAGTATTGTGTGCAGTTCTGGTCTCCAAATTTGAGGAAAGACATTCTGGTTATTGAGGGAGTGCAGTGTAGGTTCACGAGGTCAATTCCTGGAATGGCGGGACTACCTTACGCTGAAAGACTGGAGCATCTGGGCTTATATACCCTTGAGTTTAGAAGACTGAGAGGGGATCTGATTGAGACATATAAGATTATTAAAGGATTAGACATTCTGGAGGCAGGAAACATGTTTCCGCTGATGGGTGAGTGCCGAACCAGAGGACACAGCTTAAAAATATGGGGTAGACCATTTAGGACAGAGACGAGGAGAAACTTCTTCACCCAGAGAGTGGTGGCTGTGTGGAATGCTCTGCCCCAGAGGGCAGTGGAGGCCCACTCTCTGGATTCATTTAAGGAAGAGTTGGTTGGAGCTCTCAAGGATAGTGGAATGAAGGGTTATGGAGATAAGGCAGGAACAGGATACTGATTAGGAATGATCAGCCATGATCATATTGAATGGTGATGCAGGCTTGAAGGGCAGAATGGCCTACTCCTGCACCTATTGTCTATTGTCTGTTGCCTATATTGTCTATTGATATATCCGTCCATCCAGGCAATAAAAAAATGGTTAAATCACAGGTATACATTGTAACAGTAGGTCGAGTCTGTTCAAAAGAAGATGGAAAAGAGAGTATCAATCCCAACCTGTATATTTGTGGGTAATGCATGCAATTTGGCACATGACAACATTTAGCAGTAAATTCCATGAATTTATGCACTAACCACGTGTAAGATTGATTTGCAGCTCAATAACTGTAATTTTATAGAAACGTCCTGGAGACAATTACAATAAAGGTTTATTTGCGGATCTGAGTGATGGCAAACACAATAAACCATTTGCCCTACTTATCACACCCCACCAGTTTAGAATGTAGTTTGTACCAAGTTCAGATTTGCTGGGAAGCAGCTTCTTCAGTACTAAGGCTGGAGTATAAGAAAGTTGTCAGATTGGGAAAGTGGATCTCCCAATTGATGAGGTTTTGAACCCAGACTGCTGACTCCTGACTATTGTGTGCAGGTAGGTGATCATCATCAGATGAGTTTTCAGTATCTTTTTTCCTAATCCCAGGTGACTAAGCATCGGATTCTTTGAAAACCAGTCTGAAAGGTTTTCAGTTTCTTGTTCAGCATGCGACCTAACCTTATGTGGGTGGGCATTTCCACAGTTTTGCAATCCTGCATAAAAATAGTTCATCTTGCAGGGTAGCAGATATTTGCAGGATTCTGACATGTCAGGAAGAGTGTTTGTTGCTTTACTAACTTCGATTATTTATAAACAAGATGTAAGCACAACATTTGGCTCCACGGTTTGGATATTTTACTTCTTTCACCCAAAGAGCTATTATTGAAATCGTTTTATTCGTTCTTGGACCATAGTTACCATTTGCAGGATAAGATGACAAGCAGGAATCTTAATGACCTGCGGCGAAGTGGACTGTTCCTAACTATCTCAACAAACCGCTGTTCTGAAGAAGAGTCACTGGACCTTTAGTCTGCGTTCTCTCCACAGGTGCTGCTGCCAGGCTTGCTAAGTTTCTCCAGCAATTTCCGTGATTTGTGCAAAGGGCTGGGTGAGACAGACATCACTAGCTGCAGATGTACTTTTGGGAGAACCCAGTTAGCACACTATATAGCGCCTTGGATACCACATCCTTTTAATACAGTCCAAGATTCCCCAGTATATTAAATCTATGTGTTATTGTACGGAACAAATGTTGTAATGAGCTTTGCCGTGCTATTAAATCCAGGGGAAATTGGCGTGCAGCACACTGCACAGCTGAAATGAACTGCAGTTTGCTGAAGAGAGCTGCTCCAGCCTGTAAAATAAAGAACTTTGTCCGTTCGACTACGGGATGTACTTGCACCATATAAATGGGAAACGTCTTTCATCTCTGCTCTTCTCCTGACGTTGCGGAACGTTGGTGAGATCACAGAGTCTGCTGAGATGTTACTCCGTTTCAGATATGCAGAACAATTTAATAACCGGAAGTCTAACAACTTATTGTAAGTGATAAGATTTGTTTTTTAAAAAAAAAATCGCCTTTCCAATTGTCAACGCGAAACTAAAACAAAATCCTGCGAAATTTGGGATTCTTCCTATCTCTCTGCCTCTCTATATAAATGGAAAACAGATTTGGACATGTGGGATCAAAGCATGTGAAAGGAGAGTGGAGAACCCGCTGCTTATGGATTTAAATAGTGAGTACCTGGAGAATGTTTTACCAATTGGCATGACGCATTCCATTGTTTGCTCAGGTTACTACCAGCATTCCGAAAATTAGATTTTACTAATTAATAACTTGGATGGTGTGCGTTGTCATCTCAAGTAGAGGAAGCACATGGATTTAATTCAGATCGTTCACATCACTTTTGGCTATGTAGAGATATTGTAAAGAATCAATGCATTATTTTTTTTGGGGGGGTGGGGGATAGCTAACAGTTTAAAAGTGCAAATTGCGTGGCATCTAATTGCCTTTTCTAACTGAGTATACTGCTTTGCAGAACTTTTGCTCCTGATAGTATGCCTTGTCCAGACCAGGCTCGCAAAGATGATACCGCTACGCCCTCTGTGTGACAGCCGTGTAATGGACAGATATATCAGAGAAGCGAAGGATCTCCTGAAAGCACCGGTAAGGATTCGCGCAAGTTTCTGTACCGAGCGGGACGCTGCACAATTCCAACGATTTAATTGTGTTGCCGCCACGTTTCGAGCCCCCCTTTCGTATTCTGCCAGAAACTCAGCCAAACTTGCGCCCTGCGATACTGGGGTCAAAAAGGAAAGATGGAAAGTGAAGAGTAGCTTTTTAATACATGTTGTGTAGAGTCCTTGTACTGTTTGCTGCGGGGTCAGATTTCGTGGTTGAGGTTAGGCTGACAACCCGTTTGTACGCGAGCTGCGGACAGCAGTAGGATCGGGGGAGTCTTGGGGACCCCTTTATCGGAACAGCAGAGATTCCAGAATCTATACAAAGGAAAGTCCGGATAAATAAACTGAAGCGATGAGATTGATGGACGTGCCCAGGGGTTCCACATTCCTTTGCTAAGACGTAATTGCCAAAATAAATATGATTTTTAGTGTCTGTAAAGTATATGAGATGTTAGGAGCTGCCAGCTGGTAAAATACGAACCAGGTGAAGGAAGTAGTGAAATATGTGGTCGGATCGGACACGTCCTCAGATTTCAGTGATTTCAAGATGTGCTCGAGGGGGGAAACAAAGGAAATCGCTTCTACTCGTGTGGCCGGTCAGAGTGACCCAGCCCTTTCAAAACAGCTATCTCTACCGAATTTGATCTGCTCGGGCGCCTTACGGGAGACCTCCTTGCTCCAATTTGCCATATTTCAATGTTTAGTCAAATGTGTCCGCTAAAGCATCAGTCAGTACTGAGCCAGGCAAATCTGCTAGTTCAGCAATATTTATTCAATTAACTCAATAATTGCTGGTTCCAGTGGGTTTCCTATTTCCACTTTAAATGTTTCCTGCATTATGATTTTGATATCTTGATCTGAATAAATCTTTCCAGATTTCGAAATATTTGTTTCCCTGGAGATGAACCTCCCAGTATTGGGCCGAAAAGTCGTGGGATCCTCAATCCTTTCAATACTCCCACTTATCCCTCAACCAACATCATTGTAACTGGTCACTATTACTGGGAGCTTCCTTTGCTGTATTTGGCTGCTATTCTGGCCTCCCAGGTAGCAGATTGCGCAATCCCACTTCAGCCAGAACAACACAGAAATCTCAGCTTGACTCCTCAGTGCTGGAGAGAGGGAGTGCTGCACTGTTGGAACTACCTTCCTTCATCTGTTCCTATGAAACATGAAACTGAGTCAAGATTAGAATGGTGCTGGAAAAGCACAGCAGGTCAGGCAGCATCCGAGGAGCAGGAAAATCAATGTTTTGGGCAAAAGCCCTTCATCAGAAATGAGGCTCATTCCTGATGAAGGGCTTTTGCCCGAAACGTCAATTTTCCTGCTCCTCTGATGCTGCCTCACCTGCTGTGCTTTTTCAGCACCACTCTAATCTTGACTCTGATCTCCAGCATCCGGAGTCCTCACTTTCGCCAACATGAGGCCCTGTCTGCTCATTCAACAGCTTGCAAAACAACCCACTGTGCTACTTTAGAGAAGTGACAGGGAGTTATTGGCCAATGTTTATCCCTCAATTAAATATTCCTAAAACAAGTTGTCTGGTCATCATCACATTGTTGCTTATGGGAGCTTACTGATTGCCATCTTCTCTACATTACGACAGTGATTGCAATTCAAAAGTACTCCATTTATTCTAGAACATAGAACATAGAACAATACAGCACAGAACAGGCCCTTCAGCCCACGATGTTGTGCCGAACATTTGTCCCAGCTTAAGCACCTATCCATGTACCTATCCAATTGCCGCTTAAAGGTCGCCAATGATTCTGACTCTGCCACTCCCACAGGCAGCGCATTCCATGCTCCCACCACTCTCTGAGTAAAGAACCTACCCCTGACATCCCCCCTATACCTTCCACCCTTCACCTTAAATTTATGTCCCCTTGTAACACTCTGTTGTACCCAGGGAAAAAGTCTCTGACTGGCTACTCTATCTATTCCCCTGATCATCTCATAAACCTCTATCAAGTCATCCCTTATCCTTCTCGGTTCCAATGAGAAAAGGCCTAGCACTCTCAACCTATCCTCGTACGACCTATTCTCCATTCCAGGCAACATCCTGGTAAATCTCCTCTGCACCCTCTCCAAAGCTTCCACATCTTTCCTAAAGTGAGGCAACCAGAACTGCACACAGTACTCCAAATGTGGCCTTACCAAGGTCCTATACAGCTGCAACATCACCTCATGACTCTTGAATTCAATCCCTCTGCTAATGAACGCTAATACACCAGAGGCCTTCTTACAAGTTCTATCCACCTGAGTGGCAACTTTCAAAGATCTATGAACATAGACCACAAGATCCCTCTGCTCCTCCACCTTACTAAGAACCCTATCGTTAACCCTGTATTCCGCATTCTTATTTGTCCTTTATTTCTAAAGTACTTTATGAAATGCTGAGATTATGAACATTATTAATGCAGCCATACAATAGTGGAAATGCCAAGGGTCTGGCAACATCTTTGGAAAAAGAAACTTTACATTTCAGGTTAGAATGTCCTTGATTTGAAACATTTCTCTCTCCACAGATGCTGCCAAACTAGTTCAGTATATACAGTATTTTCTGATTTAACTCAGATTTCCAGCACTTACAATAATTTGTGCTTGGTCTTTCTTTACCATAGTGGCTACATTTCAAAAGTAACTAAATAAGCTAAATTCCAATAAAAACAGAATATGCTAGAAGACCTCAGTTTATGTGAAGAGAAACAATTAAAGTTTCAGATTGATGATTTTCATCAAGATAGGAAGATGGCATCAATTAACATTTTTAAAGCAAATATAAAGCTAAATTGAACAGGGAGCAGAGAGGAACAAATGTCTGTGATGGGATGAAACGGAGCAATGATTAAATGGTAAAAAGGGCTAATGGTGCAAGGTGATAATGGGATCATTTAAAAAAAACCTAAAGTAGGTGCAAATGGTTACTAGCACTTGTTGCCTGAAAAAGTCTTTATGATCTAAAATGAGACGCTGATCCTCACATTTACTTAGTTACTGCCAGTGCAGAGGTGCAGACATTCAAATTCAGTGTCGCAAACCAGGGAGGAAAAGAAATCAGCAAGCTGTCACACTCCTGTTTGTTACCAGTGAAAATTTTTACAAATTGCATGCATGCCAGCATGCAGTGAAACCAGGATTAGAATTAAATTCAATGTAGATCCCCACCTCTGCTTAAGTGCCTAATCAAGTCACAATATGGAGTCAACAGGGAGACAGTTCCTCCAATCAGTATCAAGAATGAGAGTGAGGTCAGAAATCACAACAGTGCCAGGTTATAGTCCAACAGGTGTACATGTATTTGAAATCACAAACTTTCAGAGTGCTGCTCTTTCATCAGGTCACCTTGTCCACCTCAGTCCAACACTGGTACCTCCGCTTCAGGGGATGAAAGCAGCTGAGCTAAGGCTATATATGATTTTCCTCTGTGCAAAATTGTCACTGTTCAGCCTTACTACTCAGAATAGTGGTACATCTGAAATTAATTACAGAACACATAAGGAATCATGAACATAAATCGAAGCTCAATTATTCCATAAAACAACTCCAACAAACTATTTCACTACTACTTACCCATTATTTTAATACTTTGTACATGCATTCACCATACTGCTGCGGCGTTAGGGTAGCAATTTCATTCTCCACCAATTATGCTCCAATTAAGTGTAAACACAACCAGAGTTCAAAATCAGAGTCTGACTTAATATTGGCGCAAAGTGAAGTGTGTTCCTGTGAGAGAGTGCTGCTCCACTTCACTTCAAAGTCAGTGAACATCATTTATAACATTAACTTTAAAGATTAGAAGTCTGAGCATCAATCCTCACTATTTGAAATTTTAAACTTTTGAATAGAGAGCAGATGTTTTATCAGCTGATACTCATTCTGTGTTGCCAGTAAAATGAGTCATAAGCAGTATTGAGTTGGTAGCACTGTGCCAAATGGTTGGTATAATATTGACTGGAAATTCAACAAACTTTATGAAAATTAGTGCCTGCAGGACTTAATATTCTCCTGTTACAAAATCACATTGTGCTTGCAACCTTCAGAAAGCATCAGAAGACTTCTCATCAGGGTGCTGGTACATGGAATAATATGCTAAAGTAATTTGGCTAAACATTCCAAAAGGCACATCTGTAACAGCATATAAATAACAAACTTGAACAACACATATGTAAGTCATATTTACTCTGCCTAAAGACAATTCCTCAGCTCATTATCTGCTGATGCTTCATTCTGAGCCACTTTCTTGACAGTTTTGTCAGTGGTGTTTTGGCATTGCCTTTCAATTTCAGAGGCAGAGCAAGGAAGCAAGGCTCTAGTTGCTCTGAGCTGGAACAGAAATCAATCCCATACTGTTCATTATCCAGCCAAATGAGCTAACTGGCTCTCACTTAAATAGTATAAGTAACAAGTACATAAACAATAACAATGGTCTCTTGTCATACCATAATAGTATCCTTACCATTGAGTTAAAGGCCTAGTTTAAGTCCCACCTGTTCTAGCAGCATGCCCTAGTGTAGCACAGTGGTGGTACTTCTGAACCAAAAGGTCCAGGTTGAAGTCCGAGCTGCCCCAGAGGTGTGTAGAGCATATCTAAATAGGTTGATTCAAATAGTAACCGAGTTTCTTATGGTAAATAGTAGTGAGCCCATCTCTCAACCAGGAGGACTTGATTGAAATGCCACCTGCACTAAAGGTGTGCCATAACATGTCTAAACAATGAAGATCTTTAACACAATTTCAACCACAATTTTCAAACTTGTGTTACAGCACAGCAGTACTTGTGCTGCATATTTTCAGCAAATTTGTTAGACTGTAGGATTTCAGCTCACAATGCAAACATGGGAATGACTTAATCCCACTATACCTTAGAATGGAAAAAAAACCCATATGTTCCCCTCAGAGCTATCCGAAGCAGGATTCAAGAAACTCACACCAAGCTAGTGGAACCATCTGAAATAAATCACCTTCAGATTTTAACTGAAAAACTAAACTTAGGATCTCAGATGTTATGCAGCTGAATTAATGTCTTCTGCATATGGGTTGATTTGGGATTGTCCCCGAGTGGAAACCATAAAGAACCTGCAGCATTAAAAGTACAAATGGAGCTTGGAAATAGCTAGATTAGATTACTTACAGTGTGGAAACAGGCCCTTCGGCCCAACAAGTCCACACCGACCCGCCGAAGCACCCACGCAGACACGGGGAGAATGTGCAAACTCCACACAGTCAGTCGCCTGAGTTGGGGATTGAACCCGGGTCTCTGGCGCTGTGCGGCAGTAGTGCTAACCACTTGCCACCGCTATTTATTAATGTGCAGGCAAGCATGGTAAAGACTTTATTGTTCTCAGAATAAAAACATGCTTCTGCTCCTCATATATTAAAAAGAACTATTAAGAAGTTGGTAAGTTTTTTTTATCTCTTTTGACAATTTAGAGCAGAGGGAATGGAAGCTAGGGCAGTTGCGTGATCCTCTTGCAGGATGTGGGAGGTGAGGGTCACCACAAGTGGCCCTGCTGACTTCATCTGCGAGAAGTGCACCCAACTCCAGCTCCTCACAGACCACATGAGGGAACGGAGCTGGAGCTGGATGCACCTCGGATCATTCAGAAGGCTGAGGGGGGTGATAGAGAGAAGTTATAGGGAGGTAGTCACACCTAAGTTACAGAATAAAGGTAGTTGGATAACCGTCAGGAGAGGAAAAGGGGATAGGCAGACAGTACAAGGATCACCTGTGGCCATTCCCGTCAATAACAAGTATACCACTTTGGATGCTGTTAGGGGTTGGGGGGGAGCAACCTACCACATGGAAGTCATAGCCGCCAGGTCTCTGGCTCTAAGCCAGGCTCTAAGGCTCAAAAGGAAAGGGGGTGAATACGAGAGCGATAGTGATAGGAGATTTCATGGTTAGAGGAACAGACAAGAGATTCTGTGGTCATGAACGAGACTCCCAGATGGTATGTTGCCTCCTAGGTGTCAGGATCAGGGATGTCTCAGATTTAGCTTACAGGATTCTTAAGGGGGAGGGGGAGCAGCCAGAGGTTGTAGTACACATCGGTAACATTGCAACATTGAACATTCCTTCTGCCGCCCCTGCCTCCAGGACCATTTTTTCTATCAAGACTTCGGCCCATCTTCCGAGGACCTCTTCTCCTGCCTCCAACACACCCCAACCACCTGGACACTCTGTGCTGATCTGTTACCCACCCTTGATCTCTTTATTTTCAACTGTCACCATGACATTGACCACCTAAACCTGTCCACACCCCTCGCCCTCTCCATCCTCTCACCTTCACAACACTCAGCCCTCCACTCCCTCCGCTCCAACCTCAACATCAGCATCAAACCTGCAGATAAGGGGCGGGGGGGGGCACTGTGGTAGTTCAGTGCAACAACCTCTACACCGCTGAAGCCAGGTGCCAACTCACAGATACCTCCTCCTACTGACCCCTCACCAAGATGTCACCTCCCATCACCAAGCCATCATTTCTCAGACCATCCACAACCTCATCACCTCTGGGGATCTCCCATCCACAGTCTCCAATCTTATAGTCAGAGAACCCCGCACCGCCTGATTCTACCTCCTCCCTAAGATTAACAAACCTGACTGCCCCAGTCGACCCATTGTCTCAACCTGCTCCTGTCCCATGAACTCATCTCTGTATACCTTAACACCGTCCTGTCCCCCTTAGTCCAGGAACTCCCCACCTACATTCGGGACATTACCCACGCCTTTTAACTCCTCCAAACTTTCGTTTCCCCGGCCCCCAACGCCTCATCTTCACCATGGTCATCCAGTTCCTCTACACATCTATCCACCATGACGAACGCCTCCAAGCCTTCCATTTCTTCCTCACATGCCATCCAACCAGTATCCTTCCACCGATACCCTCATCCACCTGGCTGAACTGGTCCTCACCTTTAACAACTTTTCCTTCCAAACCTCCCACTTCCTCCAAACCAAAGGGGTAGCCAAGGGCATCCACATGAGCCCCAGCTATGTCTGCCTCTGTTGAGCACGTGGAAGAGTCCATCTTCCGCAGCCACACAGTCACCAACCCCCACCTGTTCCTCTGCTACATCAATGACTGTATAGCCACGAGGAGGTTGAAAAGTTCATCAATTTCACAAACACCTTCCACCCTGACCTCAAATTTACCTGGACCATCTCAGACACTTCCCTCCCATTCCTGGACCTCTCCATTTTCCTCTCCAGTGATGGGCCAAACACCGACATTTACAACAAACCCACCGATTCCCACAGCTACCTGGACGACACATCCTCCCACCCTGTCTCCTGGAAACATGCCATCCCTTATTCCCAATTCCTCCACCTCCACTGCATATGTTCCCAGGATGACCAATTCCACTATAGAACATCCCAGATGGCCTCCTTCTTCAAAGACTGCAATTTCCCCTCCCACCTGGTCAACGATGCCCTCCAGTGCATCTCCTCCACTTCCCCACCTCTGCCATTGAACCCCACCCCTCCAATCACAACAAGGACAGAACCCTTCCCTCCCTCATCCTTAACTTGCACCCCACCAACCTCCGGATACATCGCATTATATTCCACCTGCAAACAGACCCTATCACTAGGGATATATTTCCCTCCCCACCCCTATCAGCATTTCGGAGAGACCATTTCCTCCACGACTTCCTTGTCGGATCCACATCCCCACCCCCGGTATTTTCCTCTGCCACCGCAGGAAGTGCAAAACCTGCGCCCACACCTCCCTGCCTCACCTCTGTCCAAGGCCCCAAACAATCTTTCCACATCCAACAGCAATTTACCTGTACTTCCACGCAAGTCATCTACTGTATCCATTGCACCCGATGTGGTCTCCTCCACATCGGGGACACAGGACGCCAACTTGTGAATCATTTCAGAGAACATCTCCGGGACACCAGCACCAATCAACCCCACTGCCCCGTGGCTGAACACTTTAACTCCCCCTCCCACTCTAGCAATCACATACAGCTCCTGGGCCTCCTCCATTGCCAAATCCTTACCACTCGACATCTGGAGGAAGAATGCCATATCTTCCACTTTGGGACTCTGCAACCACACAGGATCAATGTGGATTTCACCAGGTTTCTCATTTCCCTTCCCCCAACCTTATCCCAGTCCCAAGCCTCCAACTCAGCATAGCCCCCTTGACTGGTCCTACCTGTCCATCTTCCTTCCCACCCATCCGCTCCACCCTCCAACCTATCAGTCCCACCCCCACCTTCATCAACCTATCACAGTCCCATTCCCCTCCCATTTATCTCTCAGCAACCCCCCCACCCACAAGTCTCATTCCTGATGGAAAGTATTCAGCCTGGAGCTCTGTGACCAGTGGCATTCCACAGGGATTCCACAGAGGTTCTGGGATCTCTGCTCTTTGTGATTCTTATAAATGACTTGGATAAGGAAATGGAAGGGTGGGTCAGTAATTTTCCCGATGACAATTGTAGATTGCAATGGGATATTTACAGGATGCTGGGCTCAGAAATGGCAGATGGAGTTCAGGCTGGAAAAGTGTGAAGTGATTCATTTTGGAAGGTCAAATTTGAAAGCAGATTACAGGGTTAAAGGCAGGATTCTTGGCAGTGTGGAGGAACAGAGAAGTCTTGGAGTCCACATTCATAGATCCCTCAAATTTACCACCCAGGTAGATAGGGTTGTTAGGAAGGCATATGGTGTATTGGCTTTCATTAGCAAGGGGATTGAATTTTAGAGCCACAAGATTATGCTGCAGCTCTGTAAAGCCCTGGTTAGAGCACATTTCAAATATTGTGTTCAGGTCTGGTCACCTCATTATAGGAAGGATGTGGAAGCTTCAGAGAGGGTGCAGAGGAGGTGTATCAGGGTGCTGCCTGGACTGGAGGGCATGGTTTATGAAGAAAGGTTGAGGGAGCTGGGGCTTTTCCCACAGAGTTTCAGCAGAAGCTCTTTCATTATTAAGAGCCTCTGCTGAAACTCTGACAAAGGAACATGTGGGATAGTTATTGAAGTGGCATGGAGTCATGTCTATCTTGTTAGCACAGCATCCAAATGTTTGAATCTTCATCATCTGTCTGTCCACAAACATGAGGGGCACACTCAAACGTGTGGGGGAGGGGGCTATTTTTATTGTTATGATATGAGTGGAATACCAATGGAAGATTATTTGAACCATTCTCGAGTCAGGGAGCCAATATGCATTGGGGGAGAACAGAAGAGGAGAAAATGTAAAATGAAAAATGTTCACATAGGAAAGTCAATTTTACAAATTTGCACTGGCAGAGGTAAAATTCCATGCTGAGCACATGCTATTCCAACTGTCCCTCCAAAATGTTTCCAATAGATTTTTCTATTTTGTATTTCCATGCAGTGTAACCGGATATTTCAATTTCCTAATGCAATTCCTCTTCCAAATACTGGTCTTAATCTACGAACATGGAGGTCCAAAAGTGTAAGTACCCAAATAATTAAAGTACTTTTAAATTTGTTCTCAGGATGTGAGCATCACTAGAACATTCGGTATTTACTGCCCATTTCTAATTCCTGTTGTAAAGGTAGTGGTGAGCTACAATCTTGAACAACCTGTGTGATCTAGAAACATGAAAAGGATACTGGGGAGGGTGTAGGAGACCGTTTTTGATCCAGCAATAGTGATAGAATGGAAATATTGTTCCAAAACAGGTTAACGAGTGACTTGGAGGGAACTTGCTACTGGTAGTGTTTCCATGCATTCTTGCCTTTCTCCTTTTTCCAGGAGGTAGAGCTCATGGGTTTGGAAGCTGTTGTCAAAGCAGCCATGGTGAGTGGCTGCAGTGCATAATATTGATAAGTAATTAGTACTGTTGCTATGCATTGGTGTTCAATGGGGGAGTGTGAATGTTTAAGCCAGTGGATGTAAAATCAGTCAAGAGGACTGTCCTAAAAGATGTCAAGTTTATTGAGTTATTTTGGAGTTGCACCTATCCAGGCAGGTGGAGAGTATTCCATCCTCCTCCTGACTTGTGTCTGTTAGCTGGTGGACAGGCTTTTAGGAATCAGAAGGTATATTGCATGCCTCAGAATCTCCAGTCTCTTGACTTATCCTTGTTACCACAATTGTTACATAGCTTTTCCAGTTTGGTTTCTGATCAATGGTAACCCTGTGGATAATGATGGTAGGTTGTTGATATTAATGTTATATAGCAATTGTAAAGCTGTTGAATGTCAAGGAAAGATCGTAAAGTTCAGTCTTGTGAGGGATGTTATAGTTTCAAAGCGTATGTGGAATATATATCACTTGCCATTTATTAGCCCAAATCTGAATGTTGCCCAGGTCTTGCTACGTGTGGACAAAGATTACTGGATAAGTACAGCTGCAACAACACTCAAGAAACTTGACACCATCCAGAACAAAGCATCCAACTTGATTGGCACCATATCCACAAACATTCACTCTCTCCACCACTGATATTATGTAGAAGCAGTATGTACTATCTGCAAAATGCATTGCAACAATTCACCAAAGATCATTAGACAGATCATTAGACAGATCATTAGACAGATCATTAGACCAAACCCATGACCACCACCATCCAGAAGGACATGGGCAGCAGATACATGCAGGTTCCCTTCCAAGTCACTCACCATCCTGACTTGGAAGCATATTACTGTTCCTTCAGTGTTGCTGGGTCAAAATCCTGGAATTCCCTCCCCAAGGGCATACATGGACTGCAGCGGTTGAAGAAGGCAGCTCACCACCACCTTCTCAAGGGCAACTAGAGGCAAACAATAAACGCAGGCCGAGCCACGATGCAGACATCCCACAAGTGAATAAAAATATGTTAAATATTTGAAGAGTTGTGGGTGATATTGAACATCCAAGACCATTAATGAAGCAACTGAAGATGCATGAGCTAAAGACGCTATCCAAAGGAATCTCAGTCAGCCAAGGTATCAGATGGTTGGCTTCCTTTGTGATAGTAGGACTTCAACCAATGGTTTATCTGCTGATTCCCACTGGGTTCAATTTTAGTCCATCCGGTCTTGTTTGTCTCTCAGTTCTCTGTGATGATTAGATGCAACTAAACACTTACTAGCCTAAGACTCAACTACATTGCTGTGCATCTGGAGTCAAATATGTATTGATTGCAAAGTTTACCCCATAAGGGCATTAGTGAACCAGGTGGATTCAAAAATCCAGCAGTTTAATGATTATTAATGAGACAAGTATTTTGCCATGTGGGATTTGAACTTGGGGTCTCGAGAACATTACTCTGGACTACTAGAATACTAGTGTAGTAATGTTATCATATTGCTATCATTCCCCAGGAATGGTAATAACTTGTTTAATTAGTACTGGGCCTTTAAAGGAATACTGAATGCAACACTAGCATTCCTGGCAAAACGTAATTCGAAATTTAAAAGTTAACATTGTAGATGTACAGGGCATAAACAATTTTTTTCAACATTTCAGTTTGTACATCACACAAAAAATATTCTTATTCAGTTCCTCAAAACAAAATGCATTTTCAGTTCACAAATAACTTTGACTGTATCACCAAATACATGTTGCAAATAAATGTTGCACCTAAAATGATTGATGTGGGAAAAACAAGCAATGAATTGTTTCAGAATATTACACTACATTCAAGATGCTCTTGAATGTGACTCTTCTTGGGTCCAACTGGCAAATCCACATTTTTTTTAAAGAGAGAATTAATTACAGGTGAATTAAGTATGAACCTTACACTACCATAGCAAAGAAACTAGATGCTGTACTGTAGAGCTTACAATTGCGGTCATGTTTAAATTTTAGGACATCTTTGCAAAATGTAATATCACAAAGTACAGCCTTTCATAGGAACACAAATCTGGAATCAACAGTGCAATTAACCCACAGTTATGCACTTTCAGAGCATTTAATGACAGCCTGACCACTGCCAAACTAGCTCAAACTAACTTGTAAATAGAACATCATGTATTGATGGGCCAAGGTAATCACACTGTGTACCTATAAACTGTAAAGTTAACCTGAGACCTGAGACTGGATTTTCTGATTGGGGGTCTGGTCCAAATTCAGGTCCTGATTCTCCACCATGTCATGATTAGTCGTCACATCACAATGTTTGCAGGATAAGTCAATTAATTGGTAAAGGTCACACTTGCTGCCCAATCAGGGATGGTTGTCTGACCTCATGAAGCTGGAGGACCACTGGGGAGGCTACCCAGCAATGACATATCAGCGGTCTACTGGCTCAGGTGGGAGCTACCAATTCCTACACTGAGAGTTGGAGAGAATACCTCAAGGTGGTAACTGTTCATGCAGACTAGTTAATAATAATAATTTAAAGAAAAGACCACATCTGACAAGCTGTCAGTGGAAAGTATCTCCACTTGAAGGCTTGATGTTGCAGGAATGGCTCAATGGCGTTGGAGGATGCAGAGAATTCTCTCAGAATGAAGAGTGAGCCCCACTCCTCAGGCTGGGAGGTTTTGGCTGCAGAATGAAGCTTGCCTAAAAACTTAAATTCCAACCAGCGCAGCAAAATGGTCCAAATGAACCAATTTACTAGCCTAATGGGGTATCTATCTAGTTCTCAACCTGGCCTTTTTCAAAACAGCTCCAGGTTAGAACCATGTCAGTTCACCAGCACAGTGACTGGCAATGCGACCTTGAAGGCCACCAAAACCCATTTCTGGTCTGACCCAATCTAACTTAAAAATTCCAGCCCACGCAGTGACTGAAACATTGATTTCTATCCTCATTTTGTTTTGCAGAAACGTGTGAAAAACGAAGAAATTAAGGCAGGCCTTATTATGCTTTCTAATGCAACACAGACAGCAAAACATTTTATCACTAATAATTCCACAGTGCCTCTCTTAGATAAGATTTACAGGAATACTAGGACCTTTATTCACCTCCTACAACTGATGAATGTGCCGGTAAGTACTTAAGTAAGAAATTAGCCACTTCCAATGTAATGTGGAACTTATTGGCAACTTATAAGCTATCTGCTTATGGTCTTACAATATGTACTTGAGTCAAAAATCAGGCTACATGAGCTTCACTAATGGTCTTTCTTCCACAGAGCAATCAGTAGCTAAGGCATACAGCCTCGAGATTGATAGGTTCCTGACTGAATTTGGTTACCTGAGTCAACATGGCAATACAGGCTGCACAATGTTGGTTATGTGGAAGAAAAATGAATCAGGTTATACAACGCCTTGCGAAATAGTACTCCAAAATGGCAGCATCTTCTTACCTGGGTGGAAGTGTTAAAGAGTGAAATTGGGACCATCAATACCAGGCATAGATCAGAGGTTGCTGCAAGATCTGCTAAGTGCTGGGACAGGCTGGGAAAATGGCCCACCTTGATTTTCTGGGGCTGCATCCCGGGTGGTTTGCTAAATAACAGGTTGTCTCAGCCCCACCTTTGCACACTTGCACCCACTCCCTGAAATAACTCTTCAGAGGCTGGCATCCCATCACCAATCACCATTTCTGCACAAATACATAGCTTTTGATAAGAGCACTGCCTCCCACTTAGTCAGTCAGTCAGGGTCCCAATATCCCTGAAATAATACTGAGTAGGAAAGAAAATATTTGGTCTCTGCAATAACCAACCTATTCGCCTCTGCTAGAGTCATAGAGTCACAGAGATATACAGCATTGAAACAGACCCTTTGGTCCAACCTGTCCATGCCGACCAGATATCCCAACCCAATCTAGTCCCACCTGCCAGCACCCGGCCCATATCCCTCCAAACCCTTCCTATTCATATATCCATCCAAATGCCTCTTAAATGTTGCAATTGTACCAGCCTCCACCATATCCTCTGGCAGCTCATTCCATTCACGTACCACCCTCTGCGTGAAAAGGTTGCCCCTTAGGTCTCTTTTATATCTTTTTTCAAGTTTCACAGCATCTTTCTGGTAGGAAGAAGACCAGAATTGCATGCAATATTCCAACAGTGGCCTAACCAATGTCCTGTACAGCTGCAACATGACCTCCAAACCCCTGTACTCAATACTCTAACTATAAAGGAAAGCATACCAAATGCCTTTTTCACTATCCTATCTACCAGCGACTCCACTTTCAAGGAGCTATGAACCTGCACTCCAAGGTCTCTTTGTTCAGCAACACAGCCTAGGACCTTACCATTAATTGTATAAGTCCTGCTAAGATTTGCTTTCCCAAAATGCAGCACCTCACATTTATCTGAATTAAACTCCATCTGCCATTTCTCAGCCCATTTGCCCATATGGTCCAGATCCCATTGTAATCTGAGGTAACCATCTTCACTGTCCACTACACCTCTACCTTTGGTGTCATCTGCACACTTACTAACTGTACCTCTTCTGCTTGCATCCAAATCATTTATGTAAATGACAAAAAGTAGAGGACCCAGCACCAATCCTTGTGGCACTCCACTGGTCACAGGCCTCCAGTCTGAAAAAAACCCTCCACCACCACCCTCTGTCTTCTACCTTTGAGCCAATTCTGTATCCAAATGGCTAGTTCTCCCATGTATTCCATGAGATCTAACCTTAGTAATCAGTCTCCCATGGGGAACCTTGTTGAACGCCTTACTGAAGTCCATGTAGATCACATCTACTGCTCTGCCCTCATTAATCTTCTTTGTTACTTCTTCAAAAAACTCAATCAAGTTTGTGAGACATGATTTCCCATGCACAAAGCCATGTTGACTATCCCTAACCAGTCCTTGTCTTCCCAAATATATGTACATCCTGTCCCCCAGGATTCCCTCCAACAACTTGCCCACCACCGAGGTCAGGCTCACCGGTCTATAGTTCCCTGGCTTGTCTTTACCGCCCTTCTTAAACAGTGGCACTACGTGTGCCAACCTCCAGTCTTCCGGCACCTCACCTGTGACTATCAATGATACAAATATCTCAGCAAGAGGCCCAGCAATCACTTCTCTAGCTTCCCACAGAGTTCTAAGAACACCTGATCAGGTCCTGGGGATTTATCCACCTTTAACCGTTTCAAGACATCTAGCACTTCCTCCTCTGTAATCTGGACATTTTGCAAGATGTCACCATCTATTTCCCTACAGTCTATATCCTCCAAATCCTTTTCCACAGTAAATGCTGATGCAAAATATTCATTTAGTATTTCCCCTATTTTCTGTGCCTCCACACAAAGGCTGCCTCGCTGATCTTTGAGGGGAAGTGAGGGCTGCAGATGCTGGAGATCAGAGCTGAAAATGTGTTGCTGGAAAAACGCAGCAGGTCAGGCAGCATCCAAGGAACAGGAGAATCGACGTTTCGGGCATAAGCCCTTCTTCAAGATCTTTGAGGGGCCCTATTCTTTCCCGAGTTACCCATTTGTCCTTAATATATTTGTGAAGACCCTTTGGATTCTCCTTAATTCTATTTGCCAAAGCTATCTCATGTCCCCGTTTTGCCCTCCTGATTTC
>NC_057722.1:47044275-47076442 GCF_004010195.1 Chiloscyllium plagiosum | reverse complement strand
TTAGAACTTCAACTTTTAGATCTGGTCTATCCTTTTCCATCATTATTTTAAATCTAATAGAATTGCAAAGTGCTTCCTCACTGACACCTCAGTCACCTGCCCTGCCTTATTTCCCAAGAGTAGGTCAAGTTTTGCACCTTCTCTAGTAGGTACATCCACATACTGAATCAGAAAATTGTCTTGTACACACTTAACAAATTCTACTCCATCTAAACCCTTAACACTATGGCAGTCCAAGTCGATGTTTGGAAAATTAAAATCCCCGACCATAACTACCTTATTATTCTTACAGATAGCTGATATCTCCTTACAAATTTGTTTCTCAATTTCCCTCTGTCTATTGGGGGGGTCTACAATACAATCCCAATAAGGTGATCATCCCTTTCTTATTTCTCAGTTCCACCCAAATAACTTCCCTGGATGTATCCTCCCTCAGCACAGCTGTAATGCTATCCCTTATCAAAAATGCCACTCCCCCTCCTCTCTTGCCTCCCTTTCTATCCTTCCTGTAGCATTTGTATCCTGAAACTTTAAGCTGCGAGTCCTGCCCATCCCTGAGCCATGTTTCTGTATTTGCTATGATATCCCAGTCCTATGTTCCTAACCATGCCCTAAGTTCATCTGCCTTCCCTGTTAGGCCCCTTGCATTGAAATAAATGCAGTTTAATTTATTAATCCTACCTTGTCCTGCCTGCCCTGACTGTTTGACTCACTTCTGTTCTCAGCTGTACCCGTCTCAGATCGATCTCTTTCCTCACTATCACCCTGGGTCCCAGCCCCCTACCTCACTAGTTTAAATCCTCCCAAGGAGTTCTAGCAAATTTCCCTGCCAGCACATTAGTCCCCTGGCAGCATCTGTTGAGAGAGAAACAAAGTTAACATTTCGAGTCTGATGACTCTTTATTGATGTTCCGAAACCTATATATGCACGTTGATAAGGTGAACTCAGAGATGACATGAAGGAAGATTGACAAGAAATTAGAAAAAGATGCAAATTCAGGGCTAAGTCAGGGACAAGCTTAGATGACATTTGGCACAAAGTTAGTAGTGGGAGGAGATAGTAGAGGGAGCTGATCAGATGATGTCAATTGTAGTCACATGCAGTCCTTAAGCTCCTCACATTTGTTAAAGGTGAGGATGGAAGAGACATCGGAGAGGTATTTAATTGTGAGATTAAGAAGAGAATCCAGGCAGTACCTCTGCATTCCTAGGTTTTCCTGAAGTAGTGAGCCATTTTAGCACACAAGAACAGGACTTGTTTGAGTTTTATGAGCTTCTGCCAGGTCTGACAATGAATAACTAAAACTGATTTCTCCACCATGTAAAATGTGCAACAATGCCATTGCAAGATTTGTAGAGCCACATTAAACAAAACTGGAGCAGAATTTCAAACCTAAGAAGAAACTCATTCTTTTTCTTTAAAACTTCCTTAGGATATCTGTTTTCTCTCCTCATAAATCTGAGGGAATTTTGGACTGAAAAATCGCTCAAAACTTACCATGGATATTTTCATAAATGTTACCATTTAAAATCCAAACATTTACTTTGCTACCAAAGTCCTGTCTCTAATTTAGAGATAAAGAGAAGCAGAATAATCTGCCTGTCTCGACACAATCCTCCAGAGTTTCCGTTATCCGCCTCATAATGTAAAACTATATCTGTAATGTATTTCTTTAATCTTAAACTAGAATGCATTCTCCATTGGTATATTTGTCGATGTCCAATGCTAATGAAGAACAAAAATTATAATTGCAGTATTAAACAGAAAATTATTAATGTCCAAAAAATGTGCTTTACCTTGTTTTTCAAAAGCATGGATGTTGGAAATAGGTGAAATTGGTTGAAAACCCCTACAAATGTTGACAGTGAGAATATTTTCTGATATAGGATTCAAAGGATAAAATCATTATCATCTTTATGCATTAATCAAGTTCCTAATACCATTTCAAAATTAGAAATATTTTGGCCTTAAAAATTCATTACATTTTAATAGTATGTGAGTTCCCTCACCACCTCCTTCTGAAGTTCCCATTTTTATGACACTAGATTTTTTTTTGTCCTATTAAACAAATGCTCTGAAATTGTGTTTCAGGATACCAAAGAGCAAACACACAGTAGAAGTAGATAATTCAGATGCACATTCACCAATCTTTGAAATGGGTTAAGATATCAGCTATTATAGCAACAGAAGAATTTCAGACAAATACATTAAACATTCAAATCCTGATATTCCACAGAGTAATTTCAGAGCCAAGGTATTTCACAGTCATTTTGAAGTTTTCTGGAGGGAACAGTAATGTATGTGGAAGTCAAAGCATTCACTACTTGCTGAGCCATTAAATAGAAAATAACGTCCTTCTTTTAAAGTTGCAACTCTCATGATGAGCAGCGTTATCTATTGCAGAATCAAAAAATAGATTGTACAGTTTTATGTTATTGATATTTTTAAAGCTACATTTATTGTTGCCACATATTGTAATTCAGAGGATTTATAGTTCTACACGCCAGTAAGTAGGAGGATAATAATCACTCAACATTTGGCTGGAATGTGTAATTTGATTACCAAGTGGGACTTTTCAAGGGGCCCAGCTGTGAGGCTCTGCTATTTCAGTTCTGTGCGATATTAAGCATAACCCAGACATCAGGAGAGGTGGTGAGAAAGTTTTGGGTTTGGATGGGTTTTCATTACACTTTGTACATTTAATGAACAAGCGTGATATGTAATTTGAAGCTATCTTGCTATAGAATGACAACATTACATTGAAGTCCTCAAGTGCAGGTTAATTGCAGCAATCAGGAAAGTATAGCTCCAGAGTTTCCTACATATGGCCCACAGGCTACAGCTTGGTGCACCAAAGATTTTTATTCAGATTGCAGACTGGCTCGCAGCAACTGTGCATTCCTATTGGTTAATACAGCTGGCATTCATCAGTACGGATTGGCTGCATCTCAGCGCTTTCCAAGGACCTTCAATTGTTTCTGGAAACATTGGTGTGAACCGTGCAGAGTCTCACAGCAATTCGACAGTCACCTTTGCAGCCTTGTTGAATCTTGCTTGGGATTTCGTGGTCAGCAAGTAGGCATTGTTCAATTAAATTGCTGTATTAAACACATTCATTTATCTAGTATCATAAATGCAATCATCTTGAATGCATGCACTTTGAACAGCAAATATATGAAAAGTCACAAAAGCAAAATGCAAAATATTGCAAAAACTAAGCAAATCACTTTAATGTTTTAAACAGAAACCCACCTTCATCAGAACTGGTTTAGAATCGGATTGTCAAACCGGTCAGAGCCAATGAATTCTTAATGCCTTATCTTTCTGAAATTTGCTCATCATCCCCAGAAGTAAGAGAAGAAAATGCAATGTGGCTGCTCATATGAAATGCTTGGACACCCTTGGTGTAGCACTTCAGTACAGTACAGCAATAATTCTATAGCCAGTTTTGAGCAAGTCATCTGTTTCATTGGCCAGACAGCAGAGTCAATTTTCACTCTGTGCTTTAATTATACTTTGAATTAAACGTTATTATTTCTAGATTCTCAGTGATTAGATAAAAAAGATGAATTGTTGGAAATACTCAGCAAGTCATGCAGCATTGATGTAGAGAGAAATATTAGCCTGCCTATTATACCATATGTTGGTGTAAAAGTCAGGGCGGCCCACTCCTAATTCAGCAGGTTTGCCATGTAGTCATTTAATGGTCTTCAGGAAGGAGATTCCGCCTCTAAGAACAGCTGGGCTCTCTCTCCCGGCAATACCACCCGAACTAGTGACCACTGCTGGGACTGTTGTGCATCCCGGAGGGAAATGACTGGAGCTGAACTTCAGGGTAAGTCTACGTCAAGGGGTAAGTGGAATCAAAGATGGATGGGGAGTGTCTTGTGTATTTTGCCTTCAATTGGCAGGCAGAGTCAAAAGAAATTAAATCTCAGGATGCAGAGAGAACAGCAGCCTGAGGGGGTCTGAGCGTCTGAATTGGTAGCCATGTGATCAAGCAAGAGAAGGGAAACAGAATACAGTGAGGGTGAACAAGGTAGAACTGACATCGACGTTTCGGGCAAAAGCCCTTCTTTTGCTGCTCCTCGGATGCTGTCTGAACTGCTGTGCTTTTCCAGCATCACTAATCCAGAATCTGGTTTCCAGCATCTGCAGTCATTGTTTTTACAAGGTAGAAGTGACAAACAAAAAGCCTGGAGGAAACAGGAGTGCTTTTTCAAACTGGGCCTTCCTAGAAAAGAACATGGCAGCGAATTAAATACTAATAAATAAAATAAGCCCATGATCACTGACTTTGGATTTTCAGGATGGAAACTTCTGTAATTCTGAGCTGAATTTTCTGATGATTATGTATCAACTTACATGTGTTTCATAGAGAGTTTCTCTCCAGGAGACCTGGTGATGTTTCTCTCTACATCATCGCAATTATGTATCTATCAAGTCCCTATGGTGCCCCTCTTGTCCAATGTTTGCCCAATTCTACCACTCACAGTAGCTGGAAGAACATGTCGCTCACCAGATTTTCTGGAATAAACTGGCATCTCTGGTTCTATCTTTAAAGTGTTGTCACACACTGACAGGGCACTGGTCCGGGCAGACAAGGGAAGATTGGCTTTCACTTTGTGGACAAGGAACTGGATGTTTTCGTTGTCAGAACACTGCATAGGAAGGACTTCCTCTTCTTCAGGACTGGCAGAGAGGCCATGCCATCGGACCCTGCAGGTTGGTCTGAGATCGCCACAAGCATCAGTATGAATTTCACAGTCCAGCCAAATGTAAAACAATGTTGGCAGAAGGTTAATGATCATCCTTCCATGAGGGTCAGTGCCATTATCATCTCCCTGCTACTAAACTCTAACTCTACCTCTGCTACTGCACCCACCTCCTAAAAAGGCTAATGCTCTACCCCTCTCACAGTTACATGCAACATCTTCCCTCACTCACTCTTTCCAAACACTACCTCACACAATTAACCCTGCATTGCCCCAGTATTGCCTACTCAGTCAATTGGGTGCTCTCATTACCTTGCCTCCACCCTGCACCAGTACTAACAGATGAGCTATTCACTTTCATCACACTTTGTAGCATATTGTCTCTCGTTCCAGAATAAAGCCTCCCCAATAGGGCAGGGAGGTCCTGGACATGGATGCCTGACATTAGGATTCTCAGCCCTTGGCCCCCAAGAGGAAAGGATCTGGCCCCTCACAGGTGAAGGCATTCAGTGGGAATTCTGAAACAAACATATCCCATCAAACCAGTAAGTATCAGTCTTCATTGCAGTACAACTCTTACATTAACCCCACTGTCGGTGTCATTCATTACACATGATGTATAATTCTTGCTGCATCTCTTTTGTATCTTGCAGGTATAAATGATATGTTCACTGTTCCGGGGTCAAACATGTCACCCTATAAGAAAGGGCCACTAACACCTCTGAGGAGAAGAGGCCGCCTCCTGCACCCCTTAGATACTGATACATTCATGGGATGTGTAACTAAATTAGATTTGGGAGCACCACCTGGTGGGTACATAACTGCCACCTTTCTGTAGCTGGACGAGGAAGAAATACCCCAGGTTGCGGGCAACTGGAGGACTACTAGAGACCACACATCTGCTCAGCTCCAGGCAGGAGAGAGCCCTGTACTGCTGGAAATTAGGGACTTTGTGAATATGCACAGGGTCACAGGAGAATCATTCCTCTATTCCTGATGAAGGACTTTTGCCCGAAACGTCGACTTTCCTGCTCCTCGGATGCTGCCTGAACTGCTGTGCTTTTCCAGCACCATTCTAATCTAGAATCACAGGAGAGTCAGGCAGCCACATCCTGGGGAGCCGACTGCCTCAAGCTTATGATTGTCCAGCTGCCTCCATTGACAGGTTTGCAGGTGACATGGACAGTCAGGTTCAGCATTGTCTGGGTCTGCTTGATATGTGCACAGATCTGCACTGCATCACTCTATCCATTGGGAGTCAGCAACAGTGGCAAGTCAACAGAGAGACAGGCCACCTTCATCTCACACTAAGTGCCTCTTCCTCCCAAAGTGATAGTGCAGTGCCCAGTAGGCACCCAATCAGAAAAGGAACCATACAGGCCTCTATGATGTCTCCTCTTGGGACACTCCAGAGGTAACAGGGTCTACCCTCTGCGAATGCACATGTGTGAGGGTTCAAGCTGAGGAGGGTACACTTGCCTCTGGGAAGAATACTAGAGGCAACACCACTGGCTGGGCCCTCTAAGCACAAGTGCCTCTAAGGTTACCCAAACAAACCTCCAAGGCCAATGTGCTCCAGTGAAGGGCAGATTTCCTCTATGCTAGATGTGGAATATGGAACGCACTAAAGCATAGTGGGAGGAAAATAAAATAATAAAACTTTTTGAGGGTGCACTGAAGGTGACATGCCACTGCAAATAAAGTCTGGCATTTCTAAAACATCTCAAAATATCTGTTTGCTTGGTTCTCTGTGTAACCTGTGGTGTAACTGTCACACTGTCAGGTCAGATATTAGTTTGCATGCATGATGCTCTATGAAGAAATGTCTGACCTGAGAAGTAGCTGAACAAATGTGTGCATGCATATCGAAGACTATCCAAATTTTAGGCACCATTTGTTCAGGTGCACAGCCGTCAGTATGGCATTGCTGGCTTCAATGGCCAAAGATGCTAGTCTTTCATGGAGCGGTCAATAGTGCTTGGGCCGAGGGCATTTCTGTGTTGCCCATT
Organism: Chiloscyllium plagiosum; assembly: GCF_004010195.1. Classification (NCBI taxonomy): domain Eukaryota; kingdom Metazoa; phylum Chordata; class Chondrichthyes; order Orectolobiformes; family Hemiscylliidae; genus Chiloscyllium; species Chiloscyllium plagiosum. Next base: position 47,069,717 of record NC_057722.1, on the reverse strand, counting down.
AATGTGATCAGACATCATTTCTTTTAGATTGCTATTTTCCTTCACACCACAATTTTCTGTTATTTGTAAGCCATTTTGGCTCCCACACAACAGATATTTTCTTTCAAACCATTGACACATCTTGGGCAAGTGGGACTTAAATCTGTGCATTCTGCCCAGAGGTAGGGACACCACAGGATCTCCACATCCTAATCAGGCCTGAGTCTGTTGCTTTGGCCTGTTCGGTTATAGTACTCACTGAGCCAAAGCATAAAGGTCTCCACTGATGTGTGTCCTTTGCAGTAAATGGATCTATGTGTAGTGTTGTTGGCCCTTGAAGAACCTGCATCACTGGATTTTATAGCTCCCTCCCTCACAGGTCAAGGCACTTATGTCCATCACTCCTGGTGTGGTTATGGCTATTTTCTTTGCCATTGTGCAGTTACAATTTCCAGAACGATGGAAGGTGATGGTGAGCGATCCTTGGACAATAATTTCCAGCCTCTGCTTTTATGCGTCGGTGAGGCCCTGAACATCCAAATCCCCTTCCTGATAGCCCTTCCCATGAATCACAGACTGACTACAGCCCACCCCCTAACTGGCCAGCCCCACACGAAAAGTGCCCATAATCCTGACTGCTGCATTTATTTCTCCCCAACCGTGTTAGTGCTACCATGGAGTCTCAGGGTTAATCATGATCCAATCCCCAGACTGCAGAGGCTCAACTCCTGGATGGAGAGGACTCCGACTGGATGTATGAATGTGGCCAAGCCCCTGGACTGATCTTGGCAACTGCCCTAGACTTACTGTGCCAGGGTATCTTCATGGCCGGTTCCCCCATGGACCTCAGTGAGTCCCACTGCCACTTTGAGACATAACTGTTTGCTTACAGCACATGCAGTGCGTTTACAGTGTTAGTTGCTGCCACATGATGCAGTTGTGAGATTGACATGGCAATGCGCTGAACGGCAAGATGTCTACTCCAGCAAAATAAGCAGCCTTTCTCTATGACTGTGCTCAGAGGCAAGGCAAGGCTGCTGTGAGCATACAACTAGGTGCTAAATGAGTGAGAGCAAATGAGTAGCCTTCAAATGCAATTTGGTCTGATGCATGAGCTGGGTGCATGTCCCTGTGTCTTTGGAACACATTAGTTGCCGCTGCCCCAGAAGTGCAGCTTTAAAGTGCAGAAGCATTGTGCAAATAAATCAGAGGTGTAATGTGGGTTCTGAGAGGCTGGCAGTTGTCAGATGCCAATGTCCATGGACCTGAGGTGAGTATGGCCAGTGGTCTGGAGTGTATTCTGAGATATTGTTACTGGGTGGCTAAGATGGATCGCCAAAAATATTTTATTTTGTTATGCTAAGACTAGATAAATAGCTTACGGAATAAACATAAGCAAGCTGTATAGAATCAAAATTAAGTGTAAAGCAAGATATATCGAAAGCACAGTCAGTGAGCTGAGGTTGCCAGGTCCCCACTCTGACTTTCATGTCAGGAATTGTTAACTTCTAGTTTCCTTGTGGTGGCTGATAAAATAGGAAGCTATATATTAATGAGACAAGATTCATTATTAATGAGACTTATTAGCAAACAATAATCTCCTTGTTATTAGACATCACTAGCCCCTTGTGAAAATCTCATCTCAGCACTCAGAACTCTGTTTGAAAATGCAAGAGTTCCTCCCAACGTCAAGAAAGATCTCACCATCTTCTCATGTGACTCTCATACGTGCTTCACCACATCCCATATCACACAAGCTCCTATAAGATTCTGCTCTTCCTCTCTCCTCGTCTTCATCCTGTCACAGGGCTGTTCTTTTTCGCAACCCTTCTCCCTTTTGCTTGTTCAAAATCTTATTACATTTCTAATATTTTCCAGTTTGATTGAGTTGTTGCAAATCAATGTTAACATTGCTTTTCTCTCCACAGAGACTACCAGTCCTGCTGAGTATTCACTGTTTAATGTATTTGCTGTTTTTATTATCAGATTTCCACAGTATTTTTCTCATTGATTGAATGTACTGCTAGTTGTGTATTGAATCAGTCAAATCCCACATTCAGCCAATCTTAGCTGGGGCTTTCATTGTGGATCCACATTCAGTGATGCCTCTGGCTTCTTATTTTGTGTGAACATTTAGTCAGGCTAGGATCGAACACTTGGCCAAACATATTCCTGTCTAAGCTCACTGCTGAACATCTATTTGGTTGAGGAAAGACAATGATACTGGCATTCATACAATTGTGTTTCTCTGTTAATCATTGCTTTCTGGAAAGGAAGAAGGGTAATAAAGGAAATGTACAAACATTTTAACAGATGTGATGTGAAAGAATAGATTTTGCTTATTCTTTAAAAAGTCAAATGATGCTTCAGTGATCAAAGGTTTTTTTCTATTGAGAAGTATGTTATTGGTTTTAGCATGTGAATTTTGTACTAATGAGAAGGGAAAACAATCGTACTACTAACAGAAGCATTCTTAATTCAATTCAAAAGATATTGCTTTGCTATTATTTTTGATTCTATACAGCTTGCTTATGTTTATTTTGTATGTCATTTATCTAGTTTTAACATAACAAAATGTGAGTATTTTTGGCAATCCAGCATCAATTATGCTTTATGAGGCTGCTTCATGAAATGAGGTCAAAATATTTCCTTATACATCTTGTTTTAGATATAGGGTGGAAATGGAGTAGAAACAGATGTTATATTTTAAAATCATATTAAATTTTGAGTGGCCTTGTTCTGATTGACTATGTTTATTCTAGAAAAGTGGCTAAAATGTTGGTACTTTTGTTGTTTGAGTTGGAATTGTTCTCTTCTATTTTCAATGGAAACAATTCAATTTCAGTCGAGATTTAAGTCTGTAAAGGCAGAATGGTATTCAACACATTCCATGTGAACCATTGTCAGTTTTGTAGAATGTTGCTAAGTTCCAGAAGGCCTGATGGGGAATGCTGGTGAAATTTCATCAAATCTCTTACATGTCATAAACCTCTGTGGTACTTGCAGGACACATCAAACCAGCTGTATGGACATACAAAGCCATTTATGGGAAGAACTCTCCAAAATGTATTATACACATACACTCGCTTGATGCATGGGAAAATCAATATCTTTTACCGAGAAATGGCGGAAGAATATTGTAAACAAAGAAAAAGGTGACAATGACCAGATTCCTGCATGTGGGTGCACTTTGTGGAGTTCAGCACTGAAGTTTGGAACTATCATGTGCAATGCAAGAAAAGAAAAATGCAAGTTCACTGTTTAGAAAACAGTTCCTGTTTGATACTGTGCCAAGAAATTCCAAGGTATCACTTCGATACAAGAGGAGGCTTCAAGTAACGGAGAATATACCAGCCATGACTGGCTACAAATCAACTTACCTTGGCAGCTTTCCATTCATTTTGACAGTTTTTAGCCCCAGTGATTTTGTTACAGTTTAATGCTTTGTATAACCTTAACAACAGAAGTGAACGTTAAGTATATAAGTATGTTGCAGAGTCAGCTGTATCAATACTATATGCAGCATATTATTAATAGTCAGTAGGAAGAACTATTAATAATAATGAACATACAATTTATTAGCATTATGATGTTTGCCAAGTAATGCAGAGGATTTACATCCAGAATGAAAAATATATACTTACAAACTGACAGTCAATCAATAGGCATAATGTGGGCAGAACTGATTAAAAAATGGATGGAAATCCGTCAGCTTTGATTTGTAAATGTTCAGCCCTAATCCAAATTTTCAGACAGGTTTTGTACTGACTCCAAATGTGGCTGCCAGTTTCCAGTTTTCTTTCAAATTAAGGTCCAAAAATGTCATTTAAAGGTCTGCATAATTTTCAGTTATTACTGCTGAATCAATTACCATCTCATATAGAAGAGCTGAGCAGGAATTTTAAGGTGCAGTGTAAATAGAAATGCATTTCAATTGTTCCAGCATAAAACATCTGACAGTATTTTGAGGATTTTTGGTTTTTTTTTGTATTGTCTATACTTTTTTTCAACCAAGATTGCTAAAGAGGCTTTGTGCCATGTTTTCTAGCATAGGCAATTCTCTGGTACAGACATAATAGTGGGTTTGTTTTATACTTATGGAGAAAGAAGAAGGGAACCTGGGTACATCAGATCCCTAAACAGATTGCACTCACCTGTTGGAAACTTCAAATGATCTTTATAGGCAGAGGCCCATCTATCAGGGAATCACCATTCAAGACTAACTATATGCATTTCCAATCAGGAGATGCAGATGCAGAGGTGTGCCATCTACTACAGGAATATTTGTCATTTACATGCACTATAAACTTGGCAATGCCAGCCATCTGCACAACTTTCCTTCTGCACAGGCTGCAATGTCATACTATGGGGACAATTCCCAGAAGAGGCAAGTAAAAGACTTTTTCTTGGTTCAAACTCATCCTTTTTTTTCTAAAATACACTTTATTCACAAAAATAATTTTTAATGTACATACATAGTTGTTAAAACAGTTCATCTCTGTACAGTCTTAGCATATGAAGAACAACCAAACAATGGAGTTTGACTTTCCCAAACATTCCAATTAACTCAAAGCATCTCTTATTTATGCAAGATATTATTTATGGATATTAACACCTGGAGGGTCCAATACCTGAACAGAATTCCATTGTACTTTTGCAAAAAGACCTGATGGTCTTTCCCCACTGTGCCTTGGTAGCAGCTACCCCAAGTTTTAGTGCGTCCCTCAGCATGTCGTCCTGGATCTTGGACTTTGCCAGTCTGCAAAACTCGGTTGGGGTCAACTCCTTGCTCTGGAAGACCAACACAACTTGGGCAGACCAAAGAGTATCTTTCACCAATTTCATGGTCCTCCAAGCACAGTTGAGGTTTGTCTTGGTATGTGGCCCAGGGAACAGACGAAAACACAGAGTCCAATACCATGGAGCTGCTCAGGATGAACCTTGACAAAAACTACTGCATCACTCTCCAGACTTCCTTTGCAAAGACACATTCCAGCAGGAGATGTGTGCCAGTCTTTAACTCTCGCCGCAACTGCTTTGAGGACAGTGTGCGATGGGGCAGAGCTGTGAGTGGACCTGAAGGGTCTCACAGGTAGTGCCCTTCTCACCATCAGCCAAGCAATGTCTTGCTGCATGTTGGAAAGTTCTGGTGATGAAGCGTTCTACAAAATAAAATTGACAGTCTGGTCAGGGAACAACCCAACAAAGATCCACCCTTGTCTTTTTCCACAGGATCTCGAGAATGCTACATGCTGACCACTTCTTGAGTGGTCAAAGGTGCTTTTCTTTGCAAATTTCTCCACAAAGGATAGGCATCCAAATCAGTTTTTTTTTAAATCAAGGAGAGCACAAACATAGTCCTCCTACCACAAATTCTGCAAAGTATCCAGCATTTAGGGACATCACAGATGTCAGCACATCCAAACTGCAGTGGGATAGCTTTGTCCTGGGAGAACCTGTTATTATTTCAGAAATATACTTTATATTTTTACATTGTTCCTACAGCAGTTCTGTTCTGTACAGTAGCAAATATTGGAGTTTGACTCTATTCAACAAACAAACCAAAGGCATTTCTTAAACAAAAACAGAAGCTGCTGGAAAAACTGAGCAGGTCTAAAAGCATCTGTGAAGAGAAATCAAAATTAACGTTTTGGGTCCGGTGACCCTTCCTCAAAAGGCATTTCTTATTTGTATACAACTTAATTTGAGGCCCCAGGTGGTCCAATAACCGAACAATCTCCCATTTAATGTTGACTGAAAGACCTTAGATTGTGATCTTTCGCCATAACTTCCACTTAACCAGGCACCAAATAAGGGGTTGGAGAGCTGCACCATTCCACCACTTGTCAGATTTGATTTCCTGTCTGTACATTTATCGTGTCTACTATTACACTAGTTTCCACATCTGTTTGTTACCTAAACAGACTGTACAAATGTTCAAACTTTTATCAGAAATATTAGTGGTCTTTGTTAAAGACTACCATAAGATCAAGCACAACACGTGCATGACGCAGGTGACAGAAAATTAGATGCACCACTGATAAATGGCAAATCAGAATTAAAACAAAAACAGGATCGATGGAGAAGCTAAACTCATCCAGGGGACAGACCTGGAAAATTACGTTCCCTGCCTGCAATATTCTATTTTATTCTGTTCTTCTGAATAGGTAGAAAGACATGTACCAGAAGTCAGTTGACTCCTTCTTTAAATATGCAAATGGAGTTTTGCTGGTGGCTTTGGGCATGAACTGTTATTTTAATTCCAGGCATAAGCAAGAAGGCATTTGTGGATTTCCTGCCAGGCAGTGGAATTGGGACCAGAAGATCCTTAACTAAGTCATTTTTATAAAACCTTTTCTTGTTTACTTTCCTTGAAAGCCCTGAAGGTACAGGAGTGTTCCTCCAGGCCCCACAAAGAAAGTTTAGTCATCTCCTCCCTCTGGCTTTTCCCAGACAATGATTTAGATTAGATTACTTACAGTGTGGAAACAGGCCCTTCGGCCCAACAAGTCCACACCGACCCGCCGAAGCGCAACCCACCCATACCCCTACATTTACCCCTTACCTAACACTACGGGCAATTTAGCATGGCCAATTCACCTGACCTGCACATCTTTGGACTGTGGGAGGAAACCAGAGCACCCGGAGGAAACCTACGCAGACATGGGGAGAACGTGCAAACTCCACACAGTCAGTCACCTGAGGCGGGAATTGAACTCTGGCGCTGTGAGGCAGCAGTGCTAACCACTGTGCCACCGTGCCACCCACAAATTCCTGACCATAGTCTTCTGCCACTTGCTTCACAACCGAGCCCATTGGCCTATTTCTGCTTCCTGCCAGTTTTGGGCCGACAGCATGTAAATGAGTCTCAGAAGTTGAGGTTCATGTTGTTAAAGTCAGATTGGATTACAACTCCCCTCAACTCCGGTCCCAATTTAAAATCAAGACTATAGTGATAATCTCAGGCTCCTGGTGAGAAGACATAAGGGGACTCCCTGGCAGAAAGAAAAGTTTCTACAATCAAATATATTATTCTCTACTCTTTAATAAGTCTTTATTATAATTTTTAAAAGTTTCAATTTAAGGAATGAAACTGTAAGTTTTAAATATAGGACTCCAGTGTTTCTGAATAAACCACATGTGTTATACAATATGCATCACTGCTTTGGAAGAACAGAAAACGGAATCCAAATTATTTAGCCAGTTATTAATAATACTAATTAAATGTTGTTACACCAGTCACATCCAAGTATTATTATCCTTTAGGATCAATGTCCATGAGAGTTAGCATTCCCATGAATTTACACTTCCTTGGCTAGGCTCTGATTGGAAATAGTCTTCCACTGAACTGACCAGCTTTCTGTAGATTTAAAATCTCCAAAGGAAAGAGAATTACTGTTGAAACTCAGTTCCTGCCTGTCCTTATGGAAAGTGCATTAAACTTACAGCAAAGTTACATTTCAGTTCATATATGTTCATATTAGTTTGTAAGGATTTTAAAAAAAAATTCATGCCTTTGTGGTACAAATATTCCTTTTGCACTATAAATACTTTAAGGGTAAAAACTGAGGACTGAACAATGAAAATACTTCAAGCTCACAGCAATGAAAAGTGAGCTCCTAATTAAATGAAAAGATTTTTTGTGGTATACAATCCATTGTTAAAAGTTGTTAAATAAAATTATTTTTAAAAAGATGCTTGCATCGATTTATGTTATTTGTGAGAACTATGGTAGAAGTATTCCCTGCTGAGTACTGTCAGAATTTTCTGTTTTTACTTGAAGAATTGCCCATTTGTTCCTCAGTAAAACACAAAGATACACTCCAGAAAGAGACCTGTCGGGTATCCATGAAATTCTGGTTATGCTATGCTTTCTAGTACAATAAATTTAAACTTCTTTCATCTTCCTGCTCTTCCATATCTTACCTGAACAACTTTAAAATTGAATGTGATCTGCTGCTGTTGTGCTAGATGAGAATAGAATTGCAAGCCTGCTGAAATTATTTTTCTGTTGTTTGAATAATGAATCAAAATATTGTTTAGCATAATTAATTTTATACCTAAGTTTCAACTCTGTTCTCCCCATCTGCTTCCTTATATAATGTTCCAATTAATTTTAAAATAATCTCAAACAATACATCAGGGTTGCCATAATATTTTCATTGTTATTTTCTGATTTATAGGTTTTGTTATTTCCTTAGAGCATTTTGACATATATTACACACCTAATATATACAACATAGCAATATGCATACATTGTGGTTATGTATTCTAAATAATTAAAACCCTGGAAAAATTTGTCAATAATCATAGTTTGATACTTGTATAAAATCATCACAATATTCAGGATCATTATGTGTTATAAAAACAATTTGTCTAGCTTTTCGTTTCTTATTCTCTGAACATCAACATTAGCCTTAGTGGGCATTTTTTCTTTTCTTTTTCCTTCATGTGAGATTTTAGATTATCAGTGACAGCATGTTAGTTGATTATGAAGACTGTCAAATCTTCTACATTTGTACACTAGCCAGCCCCCAGAAAATAAAATAAGAAACATTTTGGATGCACGAGAGCAGAACAAATTGTAAGATTTGTATCAGGTAACCTCAGAAATACACATGATATTAAATTTTGTAATTTACCTGATCAAATAATAAAAACTACCTATAGACAGAAAACATGACGGATGAATAAGAGGCTAATTTTATATACAATAGGTGTGTTTTCGTTTTCCTTACTTGTTCATGGGATGTGCACTTTTGGACCATCCTGAAATGCTCTTGATAAAGTGGTGATGAGCTCTGTACTTGCACTGATGTTGTGTTGGTACAGCCACAGTACTCTTAGGAAGAGAGTTCCAACAGTTTGACCTTGTGACAGCGAAAGAAAGGCTATATAGTTTCAACTCAAGATGGTGAATGACTTGACGGGGAACTTGTAGGCGCAAATGTTTCCATGTTTTTGCTGACTTTGTCCTTCTAGATGATAGAGACGAAGAGTTTGGGAAGTGGCTTGACAAGTTGTTTTATGAATATTTCTACCTGTCTGTCAAACTTATTTACAGTTTCCATGACTTTTTTGTCAATATGCAACATTGGAATCTCATGTGTCTGATTCTTCTGTCATGATTACACCCTATGCAGAGGGCTATGCATCAAGTTTCTCAATTACTTGTCCAGCTGTCTCTCAATCTTGAATTCCATACAGATAATTTTGGAAATATGCCAAATTTTCTTTATTGAAATATAGCTATTTAGTTTATAATCTCAGTTGTTCTAAGGACTTCAAAATCAACCTATCTATACCTCCAATCCCACCAGAGTAATAAAGGATTGATCCACTTTTCCCTTGAATTGAGGCCTAACCAGTCCTTAGCCACCAACATCATCCTCTGCTTGTCCATACATTTCAAAACTTTTCTTACAACTCCACTCGCTTACTCCAAATACAAAGTGTGTCTATGGCAACTCGCATAGGCCCTACTTATGCTTGCTTTTTGTAAGATGGATGGAACATTTTTGTCATTCCTAGAGTCCTGTTTAATATTTGTTCCCCTCAAACAAAGTTCATCACTCACAGCAAACTCCTAGTGAGGAAGAAGAAAAAAATATTATAATCTGGCAAAGATTACTGGCAACTCAGAGGTTTGGAAAACTTTTAACAGCTAACAAAAGATAACAAGCAAAGATGGAGAAAAAAATAAGGGCAAACATGCAAGTAACTTAAGAATAGACAGTAAGAGCCTCTTTAAATAGAGTTAGACTGAAGGGGCTGTTTGTGTGCTGTAAGACTCTTAATCTATGAATCTATGATAAAAGGAAGATAGAGGCAACAGGGAACAAGAAGAGAAGACAGAGAATTGGGATAAAGGGGACATTTATAGGCAACATATAACGAAGAGAATGCCACAGGGATCAGTGCTGGAGACACAGTTATTTACAATATATATTAATGACTTGGGTGGTGCATGTGAATGTGCCATCTCCAAATTTGCTGATGACACAAAAATAGGAGGGAAGGCAAGTAGTGAGAATAATACAAGGAGTCTAGGGAGGGATTAAACAATTTAATGGAGTGGGTAAAAACTTAGCAGATTGAATATAATGTGGGAAAAGGTGAATTTGTAAACTTTGGCAAGAAGAGCAGGAGCTCTGAAATTATTTAAATGGACAAAGACTGCAGAAAGCTTTATTTCAGAGGAAATGGAATATAAAACAGGGAGGTTTTACTAGAATTATACAAGGTACTGGAAAAACCACAGCTGGAATACTGTGAACAGTTTTGAGCCCTTTATCGAAGTAATATATTGACATTGGAGCAGTCTAGAAAAGGTTGACTAGGTTGATCCCAGGAAGGGAGAAATTTTCTTATGAGAAGAGGTTGAGTAGTTAGGCTAATACTCATTAAAAATATAGAGAATTAGAGGACATCTTATTGAAGCACATAAGATACTTCGGAGAGCTTGAAAGAGTAGATTCAGAGAGGTTGGATAGCCCAGGATTAGAGAACAATACCTCAGAGTAAGAAACTGTTGATTGAAGACAGAGATAAGGAGGAACTTTTCTCTCGGATGGTGGAAAATTTGTAGAATGCTTTACCACAGAGTGTTGTAGAGGCTGGGTTGTTAATTATCTTCAAAGCTGAGAAACAGCTTTTTAATCAGTAAGGAAATTAAAAATTATGGGGAAAAGATAGGAAGGTGGAGTTGAGGGTTATCAGATTAGGTATGATCTCATTAAATAGCAGAGTGGGCTGTCTGGGCCAAATGGCCTACTTCAGCTCTTACATTTTATGATCTTATGGTCTGACCAACATTAATGAAAACAAAGTATTTAGTCATTATTACATGGGTATTCGTGAAAGCTTGCAGTGTGCAGACTTTGCAGTGTTCATTTATTTCTACATTGCAAAGTGCTTAATTGACAGTAAAGTGCACTAGGATCCCTAAGGTCCCATCAAGTGCAATATAAATTTCCTTTTATTTTCCTTTCCTTTAGCTGATCATGAGCCCTTCTAATTCAGGACAGACTAGAGCAAATATCTGTTTGTTTTCATTCTACACAAAGAAAGAATTAGCCATAACCAAAATCAGAAATTGTTGGAAAATTTCAGAAGATCAGGAGGTATCTATGGAGAGAAAGCAGAGTCAATGTTTTAGGACTGATTGTAGCTAGGAAAAGATTGCTATATATGCTAGAGAAGAGGTAGGCGACGGGAAAAGAGTCAACAATAAATGGAGATGGAGCCCAGATAGAGAGAACAGCAGCTGGGCAGACGAAGGAATGGGTAAAGATTGGCTGTTAATGGGGATGGTTAATGGCTGACAATGGGTTGTTTGTGTTAGCAGCTCATGAGATGACAGGGCCTTGGGTGGGTGGGGGTTTGGGATAAGGAGATGGGAGGAGGTGCTCAGACCCTAAAACCTTTGAACTCAATACTGAATCTGAAAGGTTGCAGAGTTCCCAAGAGGAAAATGAGGTGAAGTTCTTCCAGCTTGGGCTGAGCTTCACTGGAACACTGTAGCAAGCTTGAGACAGAGATGTTGGCTACAAACAACCCATTGTCAGCCACTAACGGTCCCCATTAGCAACTGACTTTTACCCATTCCTTATTCTGGCCAGCTGTTTTTCTCTCTATCTGGACTCCATTTCCATCAGCTACTTCTTCCCTTCTTGCCCTTCCTCCCACTTCTCTAGCATATATACCAACCTTTTCCTAGCTACAATCAGTTCTGAAGAAGTGGCCTCTGCACCCAAAATGTTGACTCTGCTTTCTCTCCACAGATGCTTCAGATCTTCTGAGTTTTTACAGTAATTTCTAATCTTGTTTCTGATTTCCAGCATCCACAGTTCTGTGGCTGTATGTTTAAAAGAATTAGCCGTGCTAATTGTGTATTTATATGATCAAAGCAACTAAATATGAGTAATATATATTACTCCCCAAACGTAACCCTGCCAGAACATTAAGAAATAATTAGATTTTTCCAAATTTTCCCTCACTATTTGCAATGAACATTCCTTTAACAATAATAAACCAAATTATCACATGACTCAGCGATCTTTGTTAAGAATCTTCTATTTGAGAAAAATATTGTAGCTTTGTTAGAAGAGAGCACCACCTGGTGGCATTTCTGTTGCTTATGTATATTTAAGAAGAAATTTTTAAAAGATTCCTATTAACCTGGATCTTGTAGAAATGTAATGGATTTTGGTATGGAATTGATCAGCATTTATATCACTATCTCTCTAAAGCTGGTAATAACTTCTGGAATTCACACACGCACTGAAAATTCAGAGATTCCTGTCAGTGATTCTTGCAGCTTTTTCACAAAGCATGCTGTTTAAATACTAAATACAAACTGAAAGAACTGATGATGATGTAAATCAGAAGCCAAAACAGAAATTGCTGGAAAAGCTCTACAGGTCTGGCAGCATTGTGGAGAGAAATCAGAGTAAATGTTTCAGGTCGAGTGACCCAAAAGAGTTAATCGACCTGAAATGTTAATTGTGATTTCTCTCCACAGATGCTGCCAGACCTGCAGAACTTTTCGAGCAATTGCTGTTTTGGCTTCTGATTTACATCATCGGCAGTTCTTTCAGTTTGTATTTAGTCTTGAACAATAACAATGTTTATCAACCAAAGTACGTTACATCACAGTAAAATATTTCACAGACTGCAAACCAGGAAATTAACTGGATTTTTTTTCTGAATTTGTACCGTGAGCCCAGTAAATGATTGGGATGTAGAATATAAATATTAGGAGCTGAAGCATCTTAAAAGTTTCTGTATTAAAAATACCTTTTATCAGTAAGGGAATAATTGACATTGCATAAATCCAAAAACTATTCTCCAAGGCCAGAGATGTTCTCCAGCAAGAAGTAAGTTTACTATAACAGTAGAAAAAAAAGTTACACCTAACTAATCATGCATTATGTTTTTGAAGGTGGCTTTTATCAGTGAGATTACAATGTAAAAGGGCAATTTCTAATCAATTCAGTGATTTCTAGTTCATTGAAGACTGTAGGAATTCAAACAGCATGCGCTGTGAAAAAGCTGCAAGAATCACTGACAGGAGTCTCTGAATTCATTCAGTTTAATTGTGCATGTACAAATTCCAAAAGTTGTTACCGGCTTTAGAGGAGTAGTGATATAAATGCTAACCAATTCCAGACCAAACTTCCTAACATTTCCACAAGATCCAGGTCAATAGGAATCTTTTTAAAAAAATCTGTTTTTGTTTGTTATTGGTCAATGCTGGGATATCTCTTCGACTTGCCATCAGATTCAAATTGTCATTGAGTAAAGTGCAATCCACACCATCAAGATCACTGAGTCTTTGTGGGCAGCTTTTTTTGAGGTTAGTGGCACCATTGCTTTGCCACTGACCCCTGAATCTAACCTACTGTATGTAAAATTGTCCACTTATTCATGCCTCAAGTTGTCTGTTTTAATTTGTGTTACAATCATGTGTGGTAGTAAATTAAGTCAAGCAAAAAGCAGTACGTAGGAGGTAAAATCAGAAGCATAATCTACATCACACCTACCAAGGCAATTTTGTCACATTCATGTTCCATCCCATGACTCATCTTCTTCCTGTCTCTTCATTTCTGTTTATCCCCACCTTTCTCACACCAATGAGCTTCCTCTCCTCTCTTCACTCTCATTTTTCATCTCATACCATTCTTCTTGCCCCCTCCCATCTGCATCCTCTCAATCTCTTGGACAGCATCTCAAGTTCTACACCTCCTTCTTCCTCTTCATTCACCATCTTTCTGCTATTTTGCTTAACTCTACTGCATTTCTCCTCTCCGGCTCTATGCTTCTCCTCAGCTCCTTTCTCACTTACTCTGCATCACATCACTCCTTCAAATTTATTTTCTCTAACTTCCCTGCCCGCGCGCCCCACACTGTATTTCCTCCCACCTCTTCCTATCTGCTTTCTCTCCTTTTCCCCATCCACTTTCAATTTTCTTGATCTGTAAGACTGTTGACCTTTGTCTTGACATATCATATGTAACGCAAGGAGAGACAATGTCTTAGAATTAGGGCTAGATTATGACATGGTGAGACCATAAATTATATAATGCTTGAGCGACCTGCATAACATTATCAAAATATGTGTACTATTCTAACAGAAAGGACAATCACATTAGAAATGTCAAAACGTTATTTACATAGGTACACAAGTGAAGATGCATTTAAAAATTGATAATATAACTAACATGTACATATATGGTGGCTCAGTGGTTAGCACTGCAGCCTCACAGCGCCAGGGACCCGGATTCGATTCCAGCCTCGAGTGACTCTCTGTGTGGAGTTTACACATTCTCCTGTGTCAGCGTGGGCTCTCTCCGGGTGCTCCAGTTTCTTCCCACAAGCCGAAGATGTGCAGGTTAGGTGAATTCGTCATGCTAAATTACCCATAGTGTTCAGGATTGAGTAGGCTAGGTGCATCAGTCAGGCGTAAATATAGGGTAGGGGAATGGGTCTAGGTGAGTTACTCTTTGCAGGGTCAGTGTGGACCTGTAGGGCCGAAGTGCCTGTTTCCACACTGTAGGGAATCTAAAAAAATTCAGAAGTAAGATAACCATTGTGTTATAGTCAAATATTTGAAAGAAGCAGGATTTCTTACCATCTGCATTGATTACTAATGTTACACTGTACAATGCATCAGTCTTAGTTTAATAAGATGCAAACGTTTGGATCAAAAACGTTGCAGCAATTGGTGAGTTTGTAATATATTATTTCCTGAAATGTCTAGTATTCAATACTGCACAGGCAGTATCTTTGGAATGGATTGCTTTGACATTGAAAAATAGTCAGCACAAAATCCCTGAAATAAAAGCTTACCCATGCTAAGCATGGACAATAAGTGGTGGGCAGCTTGTTCTAAAGAATTAAATCATCCTTAATATATTCTTAATAATTTTTTTAAAAGACAAAATTACAATGAATTCTAACTCTACACTGACACAGAGGTTCAAAATATTCTACCGATAAATTAAGATCAATCAGTTGTGCTGAATGACTTCATATTTAAAAACAATGAGCTCATTCTTGGGGCTAATTAAAAGGATTGTTAAAATTCAAATGAAGTATTGCAATAAACTTTTCAGTTTATAATAAAGGCAGCATCACACTTCCTCACAGTTTTCATTATTTGCTGCAAATGCTGCAGCAAAGGTGACTGATTTTCTTCAGGTTTAAACTGAATGTTAGACTGCAGAGAACAGGCATCTTTGGGCCTGGAAGAAGACCTGCCCACTCTCTCTCTCTCTCTCTCTCTTTTCCTCTCTCTCTCTCTCTCTCTCTCTCTGTGGCTCTAATTTGTTTACAGCTCCAAGCTGCTCAGCCACCCAAGAACTAATCACACAACTGTTAGCAAGAAAAATGCCATTGGTAACTGTCACTAGTCCACAAACCAATTAACTTCTTATCATCAAAAAGAGCTGCATCAGAACACACCCTTGGTTCGAGATCATATCTGCCATGGCTATCAGGTTACTTGCATTAAAAAACTGTATTCATTGTTCAAACACTATTCAAACATTTCTTTTTAATGTTAGTTCACAGCTTTAAAAACAGTGAAAAGACACAGTCCTTATACTTGAGTGGATGAATATTGCTTGCCACTTGTCAGCACACATCTGGATGATGTCCAGATCTTCATGCATTTGGGCACTGATTGCTTTGGTATCTGAGGAGTTACGATTGGTACTGAACATCATACAATTATTAGCAAATATCCCCACTTTCTTGCTTTATGATCAAGGCAGCATCATTGATAAAGCAGCTGAAGTTGCTTTCACCTAGGATACTATCGTAAAGAACTTCAGTAGGGGTGTCCTGAGATGACTGACCTCCAACGACCACAACCATCTTCTTTTGAGCCAGGTTTGACAAGAGAAAGTGTTTTCCCCCCAATTCCCACTGACTAGTTTTGTAATGATTCCTCGTTACCATACTAAATCAAATGGAGCCTTGATGGCAAAGGCAGTTACTTTCATTTCCCCTTCAGAGTTCATCTGTTTTGTCCATATTTAAACCAAGGCTCAATTGAGTACTTCAAACTAAGTATCAGTGTGCGGGTTATTGCTAAGCAAGAGTTACTTAATAGTACTTTTGGTGACACCTTCCATCATTTTATTGATGATCGAGAGTAGATTAATGGGGCGGTGTAATTGGCCAGTTGAATTTGTCATGCTTTGTGTGTGCAGGACATACCTGGGAAATTTTCCACATTGTTGGGTAGCTGGAATATTACTCTTAATTTAGGGAATGCCAATTGAATCTTAACTTGGTAATGACTTGATGCAAGTCCTGGTGGTATAAATGTACTTTATCTGATTAATTTTCCTTTATATAATCCTGGAAATCAACAACATCATGATAATCTTTAGTCAGAAGCTTTCACACCTTCACACAGTTGTTTTTCTGAGGCATCTGAATCAACCAAAAGAAACATTCTTTGCAACATTTTCCCTTCTTCTTCCTTCTTCAGAGACCACAATTTTCCCTCCTACGTGGTCAACAATGCCCTCCAGTGCATCTCTTCCACTTCCTGCACCTCCACCCTTGAACTCCATCCCTCCAATCACAACAAGGACAGAATCCCCCTAGTCCTCATCTTCCACCCCACCACCCTCCGGCTACATCGCATCATCCTCCACGATTTCCGCCACCTACAAACAGACCCCACCACCAGGGATATATTTCCCTCCACACCCCCATCTGTTCTGGAGAGACCATTATCTCCATGACTACCTTATTAGGTCCACCACACCCCCCAAGAAGTGCAAAACCAATGCCAGACCTCTCCCAACATCTCCGTCCAACGCCCCAAAGGATCATTCCACATCCAACAGAGATTTACCTGTATTTCCACACACGTAATCTACTGTGTCTTTTGCTCTTGATGTGGTCTACTCTACACTGGGGAGACAGGATGCCAACTTGTGGAACATTTCAGAGAACATCTCTGGGACACTCACACTAAACAACCCCACTGCCCTGTTGCCAAACACTTTAACTCCCCCACCCTCTCCGCCATGGACATGCAAGTCCTGGGCCTCCTCCACTGCCGAACTTTAGCCACACGATGCCTGGAGGAAGAACACCTCATCTTCCGCCTTGGGACCCACCAACTACACAGGATTGATGCAGATTTCACCAGCTTCCCCATTTCCCTTTCCCCACCTTATCCCAGATCCAACCTTCCAACTTTGCAACACCCTCTTGAACTGTCCTACCTGTCCATTTTCCTTCCCACCTATCCGATGAAGAGCTTATGCTCGAAATGTCACTTCTCCTGCTCCTTGGATGCTATCTGACCAGCTGTGCTTTTTCAGCAGAATCTGCAGTCCTCACTTCCTCCTAACATTTTCATATATGTTTGCTATTTTCTTCAAGTTGACTACAAGTGCATCTATCATAGGAGTAAAACATTTTACACCAAACTTATTAATGGAAAAAAATGTTTAATCAATATTTGCTGCATAATTTATTCAATGAAAGCATTTGGGCGACACGGTGGCACGGTGGTTAGCACTGCTGCCTCACAGCGCCAGAGACCCGGGTTCAATTCCCGCCTCAGGCGACTGACTGTGTGGAGTTTGCACGTTCTCCCCGTGTCTGCGTGGGTTTCCTCCGGGTGCTCTGGTTTCCTCCCACAGTCCAAAGATGTGCAGGCCAGGTGAATTGGCCATGCTAAATTGCCCGTAGTGTTAGGTAAGGGGTAAAGGTAGGGGTATGGGTGGGTTGCGCTTCGGCGGGGCGGTGTGGACTTGTTGGGCCGAAGGGCCTGTTTCCACACTGTAAGTAATCTAATCTAATCTAATCTAATCTAATTTGCTTTACACATCATGGTATCTCCTTTGTTTAAAAGTGTGAAATGCATTTTATCACATGCATAAATGCAAATAAATTTATCCACTTTTATGCGTTTCAAGACATCCAGCACGTCCTCCTCTGTAATATGGACATTTTTCAAGATATCACCATCTATTTCCCTACATTCTATATCTTCCATGTTCTTTTCCACAGTAAACAGAGGCAAAATACTCATTTAGTATCTCCCCCATCTCCTGCGGTTCCACATAAAGGCCGTCTTGCTGATATTTGAGGAGTCCTATTCTCTCCCTAATTACCCTTTTGTCCTTAATGTATTTGTAAAAGCCCTTTGAATTCTCCTTAACTCTATTTGCCAAAGCTCATGTCCCCTTTTTGCCCTCCTAAACTCCCTCTTAAGTATACTCCTACTGCCTTTATATTCTGCTAGGGATTCATTCGATCTATCCTGTCTATACCTGACATATGCTTCCTTCTTTTCCTTAAACAAACACTCAATTTCCTTCATTATCCAGCATTCCCTACACCTACCTGCCTTTCCTTTCAACCTAAAAGGAATATATTGTCTCTGGACTCTTGTTATCTAATTTCTGAAGCCTTCCCATTTTCCAGCTGTCCCTTTACCTGCGAACATCTGTCCCCAATCAGCTTTTGGAAGTTCTTGCTTAATACCGTCAAAATTAGACTTCCTCCAATGTAGAACTCAAACTTTTAGATCTGATCTATCCTTTTCTGTCACTATTTTAAAACTAATAGAATTATGGTTGCTGGCCCCAAAGTGCTCCCCCACTCACACCTCAGTCAACTGCCCTGCCTTATTTCCCAAGAATAGGTCAAGGTTTGCACGTTCTGTAGTATGTACACCCACATATTGAGTCAGAAAATTTTCTTGGACACACTTAACAAATTCTACTCCATCTAAACCCTTAACACTATGGCAGTCCAAGTCTATGTTTGAAAAATTACAATCTCCTACCATAACTAACTTACTATTCTTACAGATAACTGAGATCTACTTACAACTCAGTTTCTCAATTTCCCTCTGACTATTCGGGGATCTATAATACAATCCCAATAAGGTGATCATCCCTTTCTTATTTCTCAGTTCAACCCAAATAACTTCCCTGGATATAATTCTGGGAATATCTTCCCTCAACACAGCTGTAATGCTATCCTTTATCCAAAACGCCACTCCCCCTCCTCTCTTGCCTTTCTGTAGCATTGTACCTTGGAACATTAAGCTGCCAGTCCGGTCCATCCCTGAGCCATATTTCTGTAATTGCTATGATATCCTAGTACCATGTTCCTAACCATGCCCTGAATTTACCTGCCTTCCCTGTTAGGCCTCTTGCATTGAAATAAATGAAATTTAATTTATCAGTCCTACTTTGTTCTCTGCTTTGTCCCTGCCTGCCCTGACTGTTTGACTCACTTCCTGTGACCAGTGGATGCCACAAGGATCGGTGCTGGGTCCACTACCTTTTGTCATTTATATAAATAATTTGGATGTGAGCATAAGAGGTATAATTCGTAACTTTGCAGATGACACCAAAATTGGAGGTGCAGTGGACAGCGCAGCAGGTTACCTCAGATTACAACAGGATCTTGATCAGATGGGCCAATGGGCTGAGAAATGGCAGATGGAGTATAATTTAGATAAATGTGAGGTGCTGCATTTTGCAAAAGCAAATCTTAGCAGGACTTATACACTTAATCGTAAGGTCCTAGGGAATGTTGCTGAACAAAGAGACCTTGGAGTGCAGGCTCATAGCTCCTTGAAGGATTGTGAAGAAGGCATTTGGTATGCTTTCCTTTATTGGTCAGAGCATTGAGTATAAGGATTGGGAGGTCATGTTGCAGCTGTACTGGACATTGGTTAGGCCACTTTTGGAATATTGCATGCAAATTTGGTCTCCTTCCTACTGGAAGGATGTTGTGAAACTTGAAAGGGTTCATAAAAGATTTACAAGGATGTTGCTTGGGTTGGATGAATTGAGCTATAGGGAGGGGTTGAATAGGCTGTTTTCCCTGGAGTGTCAGAGGCTGAGAGGTGACCTTATAGAGCTTTATAAAATCATGAGGGCATGGATAGGATAAATAAACAAAATCGCTTCCCTGGGGTGGAGGGGGGTCCAGAACTAGAGGGCATAGGTTTAGGCTCAGAAAACAAAGAGATAAAAGAGACCTAAGGGGCAACTTCTTCATGCAGAGGGTGGTATGTGTATGGAATAGTGGTGGTGATGAGTGGTGGAGGTTAGTACAATTGCAACATTTAAAAGGCATCTGGATGGATATATGAATAGGAAAGGTTTGGAGGGATAAGGGCTGCGTTCTGTCAGGTGGGACTAGATTGGGTTGGGATATCTAGTCAGCATGGACGAGTTGGACTGAATGGTCTGTTTCTGTGCTGTACATCTCTATGACTCTCTGATTCTTACCCTTATTTTGCAATTTTACTTCCAAATACTTGGATAGTTTTGACTCTAATTAGACATGATCACATCAACTCTTTTGTGTATGGCCATTAAACTGTAAAGAACAATTAAAGTGAAGCAGATCCTTATTCAATTGGTGTTGAAACTGAGAAGTCAAAAGATATGATAGAAGAGGATTAAACATTATGGTAGTGTAATGGATATTTTTATAGAATAGTAATATGCTAACCTAATAATCTGGAAAAAAATTGTTTTCAAGTTTCACTGTAGCAGTTTTGTGAATTCAAAATAAGTTGCAAAATTTTGGATTGAAAATTAATATCAGTTATGGTGACCATTAAGATATTACATGGTCATAAAACTCCACTTGGCTCACTAATGTCCTTTAGGATCATTTATTGGATCTGACTGAGATGGCATAACACCCATGGAGCTATATGAATACCAGGAGAAGCACCTAAAAGTCATGAGCTAACATGGTGAAGCTATAACACAAGGAGGACTTATAATAGATACTTTTCTAAGTATTGTTAATTAACCTGTGAAACAACGCAATTGTACATCTTTCCCCAGTAGAGCTACCCATGGCCATAATTTTCAATTTTGGAATTTAAGTGTGGTGGTGGGCATCCGAGACAGCATTATTTCTGCGATGGGCTGTGGCCAGGCATTTGGAGTAATCGTCCACTGCTCAAGACATTTTGTATGCAATGGAATTTTGCCGCAACTGAAACAGTGAATCATGTGGGTGATAGGTGAAGGTTCTCACCACCAATCGCATCTTCCAGAGCTTTTGTTTCTAGCACTGTATTTGAAGGCCACCTGGGCAGCACGTCATTCACTGAAGCCCAAGAACTTGACAACAGCCTCTGGTTGTCAACCCCACCCTCCCTGGAGATATCTGCCAAATGCCAGAAAGTGACTTCTCATTTCATGGACGCCTCACTCAAAAACCACACAGCTGCACTTGAGGTTCCAAGCTCACTGATCGGGCTGCAGAGCTTAGAGGAAACAGTGCTCCATAGGTGCCCTTTTTCTCCACCCCTCGTTTGCTGGGTACTTCGTTGCCTGCCACAAATCAACTGGAGGAGGATGCTCCTGCAGGAGGTCTCACCAGCCTGCAGCCCAAGATCACAGAGGACACTTGCCAAAGTTTTCAAAGTTACCAGGACCTCCTAGTTAGCAGGCTCCCTCCACCCCAGCTACTATACATGTCAGGCCTGCACCCAGACACAATGGTAGATAAAGGAAGAAGAAATCCTTTTCAGGGCACCTCAGTGAAATGGGTGTTTTATTCATGTATAGAAATGTTATACCGCATCTATTTACTTTGCCATAACCAGGTGAGATGGGGAATTGCCCCTTTTTTTAATCCCCTCTCAATAGGTCACAACAAATTTTTTTTTAACCACACAATGAAAACATAATTAATAGGTCAAAAGAAGAAATCAAATTAAAAGATTTTGAGGAAAGAGGAATTTTATTACCAATTGCATCCCCACAAAATAAAATAAATGCAATTGCACATACACAAATAATAAGGCTAAAAATAGAAGATTGTCTGGTGAGTAGATAAAGGTAAATTTGGCATAGTCTTATCAAGTAATCGGGCTCCTCTCTCAAGATCAAGAGACAACTGATATTGGTTGAACCTGAGGGTCACCAGCCTCATGCAAGGGCAGAGGTAAAGAAGTACAATCTGTCATGGTAACCTCAGCTGGTGCAGGAATTAAACGCACACTGTTGGTTTCATGCTGCATGGCAATCCAGCTGTCTAGCCAACTGAATATCAATAGACAATACAGTTTTTAAAAAACTTTAGAGTCTTACATTTGAAACCAGGGACCAGTTGTTTAATTGTTGATTCATGTTCTGTAACTGTGGCAAAGTTTGTAGAATTTGGCTTCTCATGATGGTTATTGTCCCTCTGTGCTTTTTCAACAGACTCTGATAGTGAGGTTGAAAGGCAGGGAGAGAGAAGCTTGCAGTGTTCTTGCTATTATCATTTCATATTTCATTTTCTTTCTTTTTTGCTGCTCAAAGCAGCTGTTGTTACATATCCATTTGTATACTCCTGAGTCTGTTCTAATGTCCTGGCAATCTTTCATTCCCAATTTGTGAATTGATCATGCAAATACCAGCTAAACAAGAATGTGAATTTCCTGACACTGACTCAGTTGGCTGGTTTCAGTCTTTAAATAACAAGATAATTTCGATGTAGGTGATTTCATTTATTTGATTTGGATTTCATAGAGTTGCATTAATCTATGGCCAAGTGATCACAACAGCCTGTCAGTTCAGTATTTGTTTGGGTAATCCAAGATGGAGGATGGGAAAAATTTCTGGCTGTAACAGCTGCTCCTTTTTTGAGGTATTTTAGGTGGTAGAGGTGATTTCCTCAAATTCCAGGAGCAGCAATTACTGTTTTATACGCTGTTGCATTGTTTTGGAACTTTGGGGGGAAAAAAGGCAAAACAACAGCAATTTTAAAAGGGAGAAGAACAGACAAAGGAAGCACATAGAGAGGTCATTGCAGGAGAGAAAGAGAGAGAGAGAGAACCTGCACAGTTACTGCCTTTGCTGTTTGAATTCATGTATCGCTGGACATCAGAGTGCGTCTGGAAAAATTAACAACTGATCTTGGAGGAACTGTAGGGCGAAGTTCACAGCACAGAATCAGATAAGTTAATCGTTGCTTTAAGTGTGGCCTACAGAGAATCTGCAGTAGTGAGTAGAGTGGGTTCCTTCTTGATTATATGTTTTGGAGATATGTCTCTTGATTAAACTTAAAATGTAAGCCATAACGATTAATTTAACCTGGGGCAGTATTTGTAGAGGAATAAGATGGTGTGATTTTCTGGGTCTGTAGATTGTGAAGGAGCAAAAATGGCCTTTAATAGAGTGATATGCACTTCTTGTCAGATGTGGGAGTTTAAAAAGAGTTTGAGGGTTACTGTGGATTATGTCTGCCATAAATGCTGTTGGCTGCAAATCTTATCAGATCAAATGGAGCGGTTAGAGAGACAGTTAGAAGCAATGTGGAATTTGTAACAGCAATATTATGTGATGGATGGTAGTTATAGGAAAGGGTAAAGTCTCAGATACAGTCAAATAGATGGATTAACTCCAGGAAAGGTATGGAGAGGTAGGCAGCTAGTGCAGGAGTCTTTTGTGGATATACCCATTTCAAATGGGTATGCTGTTTTGGAAAATGTAGGGGATGATGGATTCTCTGGGGAATGTAGCACGAACAGCCAAGCTTCTGGTATTGAGACTGGCTCTAATGCAATGAGGAGTACGTCAGCATCCAAGAGATCAATTGTGTTAGGGGATTCTCCAGTCTGAGGTACAGACAGACATTTCTGTGGTCAGCAGCGAAAAAGCAGAATGGTGTGTTGCTTCCCTGGTGCCAGGATCAAGGATGTCTCAGAGAGGGTGCAGAATGTTCTCAAGGGGGAGAGGGGCCAGTAAGAGGTCATTGTCCACATTGAAACCAAAGATATAGAAAGGGAAACAGTTGAGATTCTGAAGGGAGATTACAGAGTTAGGCAGAAATTTAAAAAGGAGGTCCTCAAGGGTAGTAATATCTGGATTACTCCCGGTGCTACGAGCTAGTGAGGGCAGGAATAGGAGGATAGAGCAGATGAATGCATGGCTGAGGAGCTGGTGTATGGGAGAAGGATTCACATTTTTGGATCATTGGAATCTCTTTTGGGGTAGAAGTGACCTGTACAAGAAGGACAAATTGCAACTAAATTGGAAGGGGACTAATATATTGGCAGGGAAATTTGCTAGAACTGCTTGGGAGGATTTAAACTAGTAAGATGGGGGCGTGGGACACAGGGAAATAGTTCGATCTCTTTCCTCACTGAGATGGGTACAGCTGAGAACAGAAGCGAGTCAAACAGTCAGGGCAGGCTGGGACAAGGTAGGACTAATAAATTAAACTGCATTTATTTCAATGCAAGGGGCCTAACAGGGAAGGCAGATGAACTCAGGGCATGGTTAGGGACATGGGAATGGGATGTCATAGCAATTACAGAAACATGGCTCAGGAATGAGCAAGACTGGCAGCTTAATGTTCCAGGATACAAATGCTATAGGAAGAATAGAAAGGGAGGCATGAGAGGAGGGGGGGTGGCATTTTTGATAAGGGATAGCATTACATCTGTGCTGAGGGAGGATATTCCTGGAAATACATCCAGGGAAGTTATTTGGTTGGAACTGAGAAATAAGAAAGGGGTGATCACCTTATTGGGATTGTATTATAGACCCCCCCAATAGTCAGAGGGAAATTGAGAAACAAACCTGTAAGGAGATCTCAGCTATCTGTAAGAATAATAGGGTAGTTATGGTAGGAGATTTTAACTTTCCAAACATCAACTGGGACTGCCACAGTGTGAAGGATTTAGATGGAGAGGAATTTGTTAAGTGTGTACAAGGGAATTTTCTGATTCAGTATGTGGATGTACCTACTAGAGAAGGTGCAAAACTTGACCTACTCTTGGGAAATAAGGCAGAGCAGGTGACTGAGGTGTCAGTGGGGGAGCACTTTAGGGCCAGCGACCATAATTCTATGAGATTTGAAATAGTGATGGAAAAGGATAGACCAGATCTAAAAGTTTAAGTTCTACATTGGAGAAAGGCCAATTTTGAGGGTATTAGGCAAGAACATTCGAAAACTGTTTGGGGGCAGATGTTCGCAGGTAAAGGGATGGCTGGAAAATGAGAAGCCTTCAGAAATGAGATAACGAGAATCCAGAGAAAGTATATTCCTGTTAGGGTGAAAGGAAAGGCTGGTCGGCATAGGGAATGTGGGATGACTAAAGAAATTGAGGGTTTGGTTAAGAAAAAGGAAGTATATGTCAGGTATAGACAGGATAGATCAAGTGAATCCTTAGAAGGGTATAAAGGAAGTAGGAGTATACTTAAGAGGGAAATCAGGAGTGCAAAAAGGGGACATGAGATAGCTTTGGCAAATAGAACTAAGGAGAATCCAAAGTGTTTTTACAAATACATTAAGGACAAAAGGGTAACTAGGGAGAGAATAGGGACCCTCAAAGAACAGCAAGGCAGCCTTTGTGTGGAGCTGCAGAAAAATGGGGGAGATACTAAATGAGTGTTTTGCATCAGTATTTACTGTGGAAAAGGATATGGAAGATATAGACTGTAGGGAAATAG
>NC_057722.1:47036663-47043366 GCF_004010195.1 Chiloscyllium plagiosum | reverse complement strand
AGCCATTTGGATACAGAACTTGCTCAAAGGTAGAAGACAGAGGGTGGTGGTGGAGGGTTGTTTTCCAGACTGGAGGCCTGTCTCCAGTGGAGTG
This sequence comes from Chiloscyllium plagiosum, assembly GCF_004010195.1. Taxonomy (NCBI): domain Eukaryota; kingdom Metazoa; phylum Chordata; class Chondrichthyes; order Orectolobiformes; family Hemiscylliidae; genus Chiloscyllium; species Chiloscyllium plagiosum. Next base: position 47,043,272 of record NC_057722.1, on the reverse strand, counting down.
CCACAAGGATCGGTGCTGGGTCCTCTACTTTTTGTCTTTTACATAAATGATTTGGATGCGAGCATAAGAGGTACAGTTAGTAAGTTTGCAGATGACACCAAAATTGGAGGTGTAGTGGACAGCGAAGAGGGTTACCTCAGATTACAACAGGATCTTGACCAGATGGGCCAATGGCCTGAGAAGTGGCAGATGGGGTTTAATTCAGATAAATGCGAGGTGCTGCATTTTGGGAAAGCAAATCTTAGCAGGACTTATACATTTAATGCTGAAAATGTGTTGCATCCAGGGAACAAGAGAATCGACGTTTCGGGCATAAGCCCTTCTTCAGGAAACTTTCTCCTCAAAGATTATACATTTAATGGTAAGGTCCTAGGGAGTGTTGCTGAACAAAGAGACCTTGGAGTGCAGGTTCATAGCTCCTTGAAAGTGGAGTTGCAGGTACATAGGATAGTGAAGAAGGTGTTTGGTATGCTTTCCTTTATTGGTCAGAGTATTGAGTACAGGAGTTGGGAGTTGGGAGGTCATGTTGTGGCTGTACAGGACATTGGTTAGGCCACTGTTAGAATATTGTGTGCAATTCTGGTCTCCTTCCTATTGGAAAGATGTTGTGAAACTTGAAAGGGTTCCAAAAAGATTTACAAGGATGTTGCCAGGGTTGGAGGATTTGAGCTATAGGGAGAGGCTGAACAGGCTAGGGCTGTTTTCCCTGGAGCGTTGGAGGCTGAGGGGTGACCTTATAGAGGTGTAATAGGGAGAGGCTGAACAGGCTAGGGCTGTTTTCCCTGGAGCGTTGGAGGCTGAGGGGTGACCTTATAGAGGTGTATAAAATTATGAGGGGCATGGAGAGGGTAAATAGGCAAAGTCTTTTCCCTGGGGTCAGGGAGTCCAGAACTAGAGCGCATAGGTTTAGGATGAGAGGGGAAAGATATAAAAGAGAGCCACGGGGCAACTTTTTCACACAGAGGGTGGTATGTGTATAGAATAAGCTGTCAGAGGAAGTGGTGGAGGGTGGTACAGTTGCAACATTTAAGAGGCATTTGGATGGGTATATGAATAGGAAGGATTTGGAGGGATATTGGCCAGGTGCTGGCAGGTGGGACTAGATTGGGTTGGGATATCTGGTCGACATGGACGGGTTGGACCAAAGGGTCTGTTTCCATGCTGTACATCTCTATGACATTATGACTCTATTTTTTGTTATGAAGATGTGGGTGTACTATACCTTTAAGAGACTAAAAACTAGCAGTGACAGCATTAAGTGTTCTCAATAAGACATAGTGTAAGATGTGCTGCAGCTACTGGGTTAGCTAGTTGCCTGGAAATGACAAAACAGATTTGAATTAGGCCAATCAGTTTAAATTATACCCCAAAAAAAAACAAATTCCAATCAAGTTTGAATTGAATATATTGACAATCTTAAAAGCCAATGACACAATCCGATGCTTTGGGGTATAAGACTGGGGACAACTGAACAGTTGGGAGGAGAACTGTCACCACACCAACAGCTGTAGACTGCTAGTCAGAACTCTCTGAGAGGTAGCTGTCCCGAGAAGAACTTTGCACAGAGAAAAACCTCAACACTGACTGGGAGAGCCAACCTACCGATGAAGATAAAGAGAAGATTCGACTGCTGGCTAGTTTTAACATGTGAATTTTCCTGTAAATTGTAATCAGAAGATTTATTGGACTGGTATTATAAAAGGGAAGGTAACAGATAGGTTAGAGTAAGGAATTGTAAATAGTTGTTATTTAAATATTCTCTGTTATTCTTTCAGAAATAACGGTGTTAATTGTTACTTTAAATAGTTCTCGGCCACTTGAATTTTTTCAGATTACTGCACAGGATAAACCTTTTCTGTGTTGCTGATTTTAAATTAAGCAGGAGAGTTTACCCCATGTCGTAACATTTAGTCCATAAAAAGTCTTAGTAGGACAATCAGATGATCATACCAACTTTTACTGTTCTAACCTTTGCTGTAATGTCATTTCCTCCCTGACTGAACTGTAAGCTTTGCTGCAACTTCCCACAAATCCCTCAAGATGTCTCTGAATGTCTCACTGCATCATCAATGTGTGAACTATGGACCATCTGGTATGTGCAAAGCTGCAGAACGGAAGTCACAACTTTGTTCATCAGTTCAGGTCTTGGACAGCCGCATACTGGGCCTTGCAAATGCAATTCATGAAGGTTATGCCAAGAGGTGATTAACATCTACAGGGCTGTAAGAACCAAAGGTCGTTTTCTTGGGACTGCGATAGCAATAGCTGAGCATTCTCTGGATACAAGGTAGGCAATGCATACCTCAGAAATGATTATCAGCATTCCTAGTTAGGGAATGGGGGAGTAGCAATTATGGGGAAGTGTTAGTATTGTGCACTTCATGATACCAGAAGCCCACTCCAGAGGTTGAGCAGTCTTTGTAACAGTTCAGTTTAGAATTTTAGCATTCTGCCTGATTATAGGGAGAAAGAGAAAACAATGGAACTAATGGCACCAGGTGGATGTCACAGAGCTGGAAACTTCTCCAGGGTTGTCACTCCCTGATCGACCTTCTCTTTAAAAATGATGTGCCCAGAATATTGCAGCTCTCTGTAAGGCACTGTTTGTGTTACAGTGACAGGTACATACAATTAATACAGACTGTAGATGTCTCTCAGCTAGTTGCCCTGCTTCAAAGTTATCATTTTACAATCAGAAAGAAGAATTTTGCATTCATTGCAAATTATAGTGCAAGCTGAAACATTTCTCAGTCAGAAAGTGTGGCGCTGGAAAAGCACACCCAGTCAGGCAGCATCTGAGGAGCAGGGGAGTCGACATTTCGAGCATAAGCTCTTCATCCCAATTCCTCCACCTCTGCTGCACTTGCTTCCAGGAGGATAATTTTTTACTTTTTCCTGAAATGTTTCTCAGTCAATCAGGTAAGTTAAATAAAAGATGTAGCGATCTCCCAGCCAATTGGTTCAATGCACACAGAAGAGTAAAACAAATATGTCCATGTAGGTCAGTACCCCTGAAAGCAATACGGTTCTCACACACCATTCTGAGTGCTCTAGAGTGTACTGCACTGCTCTGTCAGACTAGTCAAAGCGTCTTATCTTTGGAGCATTCTGGTCTGCTCTATAGTGGCCCTAGAGGAAGTATGGGCAGTTTTGCACCTCTCCTTGGTGCCAGTCTGTAGATTCTTGACAGATGTCATGAACCAGCATTTGAGGGTGTAGCCCTTGTCATCAACCAATCATCCCTCTACGCATAAGGAGGCTTGAAAGTTGCAGGCACTTGTGACTGTTCCAGAATGTAGATGTGGTAACAGTTTCCTGGATAATGGGTGCAGATCTGCATTATCTGGCTGGTGTGGTCACTGATAATCTACACCTCACTGAGTGGGGGCCTTTCTTATTCAGGAACACTGCTGGTTGCTGATAAGTGCTCTAATGGTTATGGGGGCACAATTGCACCCTGTAGCTGTGGCAATCTTACCAAGGTCACAAAACCAACTTCCCTGGCTGCCTGACTCCTAGGATCTAAAGAAAAGTTAATAAATAGGTGAGGTTGTACAGAATTCCCCAGTGCCTTCCTGGAATGATCCACTCGCATAGAAATTGAGGGCTGTCACCCTCAAGCAACAAAGAGGAGATTCCCTCTTAGTCGATGAGTCGGTGCTCATCCAGTAGCTGGTAGATGTCGGAGATAACTGACCGGGACATCCTGAGATGGTGACAACACTGATTGTCTTGTACGTGCAAGGAGCTGAAATGAATCCAGTAGATTCAATTTAAGGTCACATTTGCTGTCAACATTGGCACTTGCGCAGGACTTTGTGCCAATACAGACTGGTATCAGCTCCGCCTGCTGCTGTGCCCTCGCTGTTGCAATCGAAACAATTGATGCATACATTCATAGCAGGGTTGATATACCATCAGGAGATCTGTTGAGGTAGTGTACTATGAGAGTAGTCATTTTCCTGTTAGACTACTGCACTGCCAGCCTGTCTGAACATAACTAAGAAAGATCACCAATGTTTCCCACCTGACCTCCTCCCCAACCATCATGCCCTCCATGGGAAGCTGCATCTTGGATGGCTTTCTGAGTAGACTCAAAAAACCATTTAAGTGGGAACTTACTATCCCATTGCCTACTGCATCAACTATCACCAAGCCACCTTTCCTGGCTCCACATTTCTCTGGATTCCAAAAGCTGCCCTCCCTCACGGATATAACTTCAACTTTTCACAGTGAGCTTCACCAAACTAGGTCCGCGCCTGGAATGTTCTAAGCTCTAATCATGCTCATGTCCATCTATCAAACATAGATTGTTGGTTTTCAAAACCAGTCTGAGCAGCACTGACGGATTAATGCTGTCAGGCATTTTCCCTCATCCAGCAACCTCCCCATTTTCTCCAATCTCAGAACTTCTTCTGAGCCCATGCTGGGGACTGCAAAGAACACCCTGTGTTTCTTTCCTTTCCAACCTTGGTTCTTGTCAAAACCATGTTAAGAAAAATTGTGACCTTTATCGTCCATTTGTCTTGAAAACTGGTCATAACTGATTATGCATGCAAAAGATATTTCAGTATGAAATGTGTTACAGTATACTTGGTTGCCTATTAGAATTGCCTTGTACGTTCTGACAGCATAGAACCATAGAATAACTGTTATTGACTTCTCACTGATTCTCTTGCACAGAACCATGTAGTTTAGTTGTCTTACCAACAGTATAGCTAAAAAATAGCATGCCTGACATACAATCTACACTTTGTTTTCTTCACATACTAGTGAGCTTCAGTTCTTGTCTGCAAGCTTTCAAATTACTTCTCAGTGACTAACCCTGTCCTGGGTGATCTTGTGATAACCCCCGCTCCTGTTGCTTAGCAGGTTGGACTTTGCCACCCAACAACATTTTAAACTGTTCAATGAATGCTACCAGATTTCAATGGCTTGCTCGCTCAGTACTAAGAAGCATTTACAACCACAGTAATTCATCATGCTTGTTTTTTTTTGTAAAATTTCTGAACTGTCAAGCTTCTCAATTGGATAGATGCCAATCAGGAAGACAAAGTTAATTCCAGCAAGTCGGGCTTCGAAGGAAATGCAAATATATATATATAGTTAGGCTCCTTGGTCTATATACTCAACCTACCACTTAAAAGACTGAAGTTTAACTTGAAGGTGAGAATCTGATTTTATGCCTCCTGCCAGATTAATTTCATCTGCCCACTGTTCTTCTCACCATGCTGGGGATTGCAAAGAGCACGCCATCTTTCATTTCTTTCCAACCCTGGTTCTTGTTAAGAACATGTTAAGAAAAATTGAGATCTTTATGGTCCATTTCTTTTGAAACCTGGTCATAACTGATAATGCATGCAAAAGATATTTCAGTATGAAAAGTGCTACAGTGTACGAAAGACGAGTGGAGGGCATGAATTTCCCTGAAGATTCTTTTGTTGTGCAGCTTTATGCCCATATCCGAGAGTTTATGATTAAGACAGACCGGTGAAATGAAGATAAGGTCAAGATCTGTCCCCAGGCTTGACCTTCTTATAAGGCTAAATGTTACACACGAAGGTTAAATGCTACAATATATTGAACTGAAATGAATTAGGTTTATAGTCACATGTACTGACATGATTACGGTGAAATGTTTACAGGTCACCACTTACAGTGCCATCTTAGGGACAAAAGGTACCTAGGTACATATAAAGCAGAAAATTAAGGAAAACAAAGTTAAAAGTTAAACATTACAGTCTTTCTAAACAAAAAGTATCAAACAAAGAAATACAGTTAACACTTCAACGCCACAGTCCATAAGCACCTAGCTTTGCTGGCCTCACATTCCTCACAAAGGCTTGACTTCAAACCACTCCGGGCTCAACCTTGCCCCTGCCACTGCTCTGGGCTGTTGGCTCTCACCACCTTACAGCCTGTTCCTGCAACCACCGGCCACCCAAGGCTTCTTTCTCCCACTCTCACCGCACACCACCCCGGGTTGCCTTCTCCCAAATCCCACCACACACCACACCGGGCTGCCTTCTCCCACTCTCGCCGCACACCATCCCGGGCTGCCTTCTCCCACTCTCACCACACACCACCCCGGGCTGCCTTCTCCCACTCAAACCGCACACCAACCCGGGCTGCCTTCTCCCACTCACCGCACACCACCATGGGCTGCCTTCTCCCACTCTCACCGCACACCACCCCGGGCTGCCTTCTCCCATGCTCACCGCACACCACCACAGGCTGCCTTGTCCCACTCTCACCACACACCACCCTGGGCTGCTTTCTCCCACTCTCACCTTCTTCACTACCTGCTGTACCTGCATGCTTACCTTCATTGACTGGTGTACAAGAACACCCAGATATCTTTGTACTGTCTTTTACCTAAATTGATTCCATTTAGGTAGTAATCTGCCTTCCTGTTCTTGCCACCAAAGTGGATAACCATACATTTATCCACATTAAACTGCATCTGCCATGCATCTGACCACTCACCTAACCTGTCCAGGTCACCCTGTAATCTCCTAACATCCTCCTCACATTTCACCCTGCCACCCAGCTTAGTATCATCAGCAAATTTGCTAATGTTATTACTAATACCATATTCTATATCATTAA
>NC_057722.1:47032459-47033892 GCF_004010195.1 Chiloscyllium plagiosum | reverse complement strand
CTCCCAAATCTCACCGCACACCACCCCGGGCTGCCTTTTCCCCTCTCACCACACACCACACCGGGCTGCCTTCTCCCACTCTCACTGCACACCACCCCGGGCTGCCTTCCCCCAAATCCCACCGCACACCACCTCAGGCTGCCTTCACCCAAATCCCACCACACACCACCGCAGGCTGCATTCTCCCAAATCTCACCGCACACCACCCTGGGCTGTCTTCACCCAAATCCCACCGCACACCACCCCGGGCTGCCTTCACCCAAATCCCATCGCACACCACCCTGGGCTGCCTTCGCCCACTCTCACCGCACACCATCCCGGGCTGCCATCGCCCACTCCAACCGCACACCACCTCGGGCAGCCTTCTCCCAAATCCCACCGCACACCATCCCGGGCTACCTTCTCCCACTCTCACTGCACACCACCCCGGGCTGCCTTCTGCCAAATTCCACCGCACACCACCCCGGGCTGCTTTCTGCCAAATCCCACCGCACACCACCCTGGGCTGCCTTCACCCAAATCCCACCGCACACCACCCCGGGCTGCCTGCTCCCACTCTCACCACACACAAGCCTGGGTTGCCTTATCCCACTCTCACTACACACCACCCCGGGCTGCCTTCTCCCAAATCTCACTGCACACCACACCAGGCTGCCTTCTCCCACTCTCACTACACACCACCCCAGGCAGTCATCTCCCAAATCTCACCGCACACCACACCAGGCTGCCTTCTCCCACTCTCACCGCACACCACCCCGGGCTGCCTTCTCCCAAGTCCCACCGCACACCACCCCAGGCAGCCTTCTCCCAAATCCCACCGCACACCACACCGGGCTGCCTTCACCCAAATTCCATCGCACACCACCCCGGGCTGCCTTCGCCCACTCTCACTATACACCACCCCGGGCTGCCGTCTACCACTCTCTGTACACACCACCCTGGGCTGCCTTCACCCAAATCCCAGCGCACACCACCCCGGGCTGCCTTCACCCAAATCCCATCGCACACCAACCTGGGTTGCCTTCACCCAAATCCCACCACACATCACCCCGGCCTGGGCTGCCTTCTCCCACTCACACCGCACACCACCCGGGGCTGCCTTCTCCCACTCAAACCGCACACCACCCCGGGTTGCCTTCTCCCACTCTCACCGCACACCACCCCGAGCTACCTTCTCCCAAATGCCACCGCACACCACCCTGGGCGTCCTTCTCCCACTCTCGCCGCACACCACCCTGGGTTGCCTTCACCCACATCCCACGGCACACCACGCCGGGCTGCCTTCTCCCAAATCCCACCGCACACCACCCCGGGCTGCCTTCTCCCACTCTCACCGCACACCACCCCGGGCTGCCTTCTCCCAAAACCCACCGCACACCACCCCGAGTTGCCTTCTCCCACTCTCACCGCACACCACCCCGGGCTGCCTTCTC
>NC_057722.1:46947404-47032303 GCF_004010195.1 Chiloscyllium plagiosum | reverse complement strand
TTTTTTTGCCTTTCACATACTTAAAAAAGCTTTTACTATCCTCCTTTAAATCTTTGGCCAGTTTACCCTCGTACCTCATTTTTTCTCTGTATTTCCTTCTTAGTAATCCTCTGTTGTTCTTTAAAAGCTTGCCAGTCCTCCTTTTTCCCACTTATCTTTGCTATGTTATACTTTTTCTTTTTTAACTTTATATGTTTCTTAACTTCCCTCGTCAGCCACGGCCACCCATGCCTCCTCCTAGGATCTTTCTTCCTTTTTGGAATGAACTGATCCTGCATCTTCTGCATTATACACAGAAATATCCGCCATTGTTCCTCCACTGTCATCCCTGCTAAGGTATTGCACCATTGAACTTTGACCAGCTCCTCCCTCGAAGCTCCATGGTTACCTTTATTCAATGGAAATATTGTCACTTCCAAATGTACCCTCTCCCTCTCAAATGGCAGATTGAAGCTTATTGAATTACTTCCCAATGGCTCCTTCACTTCGAGATCCCTGATCAATTTTGGTTCGTTGCACAATACCAGATCCAGAATTGCCTTCTCCCTGGAAGGCTCCAGCATCAGCTGTTCGAAGAATCCATCTCTGAGGGACTCCACAAAGTCTCCACACAACACCCCTGGCTGCCTTCTCCCACTGTCATCGCATACCACCCTGGGCTGCATTCTCCCACTCTCACCGCACATCACCCGGGCTGCCTGCTCCAACTCTCACCACACACCACCCTGGGTTGTGTTCACCCAAATCACACCGCATACCACCCCGGGCTGCCTCCTTCCAAATCCCCACCACACGCCACCCCGGGCTGCCTTCTCCCACTCTCACCGCACACCACCCCGGGCTGACTTCACCCAAATCCCACCGCACACCACCACGGGCTGCCTTCTCCCAAAACAAACGCACACCACCCCGGGCTGCCTTCACCTAAATCCCACCACACACCACCCCGGCCTTGGCTGCCTTCTCCCACTCTCACCGCACACCACCCTGGGCCGCCTTCACCCACTCAAACCACACACCACCCCGGGTTGCCTTCTCCCACTCTCACCGCACACCACCCCTGGCTGCCTTCTCCCACTCTCACCGCACACCACCCCGGGCTGCCTTATCCCACTCTCGCCGCACACCACCCTGGGCTGCCTTCACCTACATCCCACCGCACACCACGCCGGGCTGCCTTCTCCCAAATCCCACCGCACACCACCCCGGGCTGCCTTCTCCCACTCTCACTGCACAACACCCCGGGCTGGCTTCTCCCAAATCCAAACCGCACACCACCCCGGGCTGACGTCACCCAAATCCCACCGCACACCACCCTGGGCTGCCATCTCCCAAATCCCATCGCACACCACCCTGGTCTGCCTCCTCCCAAATCTCACCGCACACCACCCCGGGCTACCTTCACACAAATCCCATCGTACACCACCCCGGGCTGCCTTCTCCCACTCTCATCGCACACCACCCTGGGGTGCCTTCACCCAAATCCCAGCGCATACCACCCCGGGTTGCCTTCTCCCACTCCCACCACACACCACCCTGGTTTGCCTTCAACCAAAACCCGCCACAGATCACCCCGGGCTGCCTTCGCCCACTCTCACCGCACACCACCCCGGGCTGCCTTCACACAAATCCCATCGTACACCACCCCGAGTTGCCTTCTCCCACTCTCACCGCACATCACCCCGGGCTGCCTTCGCCCACTCTCACCGCACACCATCCAAGGCTGCCTTTGCCCACTCTCACTGTCACCGCACACCACCCCGGGCTGCCTTTTCCCCTCTCACCACACACCACACCGGGCTGCCTTCTCCCACTCTCACTGCACACCACCCCGGGCTGCCTTCACCCAAATCCCACCACACACCACCCCAGGCTGCCTTCACCCAAATCCCACAATACACCACCTCAGCATGCATTCTCCCAAATCTCACCGCACACCACCCTGGGCTGTCTTCACCCAAATCCCACCGCACACCACCCCGGGCTGCCTTCACCCAAATCCCACCACACACCACCTCGGCCTGGGCTGCCTTCGCCCACTCTCACCGCACACCACCCCGAGCTGCCTTCTCCCACTCACACCGCACACCACCCCGGGCTTCCTTCTCCCAAATCCCACCGCACATCACCCCGGGCTGCCATCACCCAAATCCCACCACACACCACCCCGGGCTGCCTTCTCCCAAATCTCACCGCACACCACCCCGGGCTGCCTTCACCCAAATCCCACCGCCCACCACACCGGGCTGCCTTCACCCAAATCCCACCACACAACACCCCGGGCTGCCTTCTCCCAAATCTCACCGCACACCACCCCGGGCTGCCTTCACCCAAATCCCACCGTCCACCACCCCGGACTGCCTTCACCCAAATCCCACCGCACACCACCCTGGGTTGCCTTCACCCAAATCCCACAACACAACACCCCGGCTGCCTTCTCCCAAATCCCACCACACATCACCCCGGGATTCCCTCTCCCACTGTCACCGCACACCACCCCGGGATGCCTTCTCCCACTCTCACCGCACACCACCCCGGGCTGCCTTCTCCCACTCTCACCGCACACCACCCCGGGCTGCCTTCTCACTCTCACCGCACACCACCCCGCGCTGCCTTCTCTCACTTTCACCGCACACCACCCCGGGCTGCCTTCTCCCACTCTCATCGCACACCACCCTGGGGTGCCTTCACCCAAATCCCAGCGCATACCACCCCGGGTTGCCTTCTCCCACTCCCACCACACACCACCCTGGTTTGCCTTCAACCAAATCCCGCCACACATCACCCCGGGCTGCCTTCGCCCACTCTTACCGCACACCACCCCGGGCTGCCTTCACACAAATCCCATCGTACACCACCCCGGGCTGCCTTTTCCCCTCTCACCACACACCACACCGGGCTGCCTTCTCCCACTCTCACTGCACACCACCCCGGGCTGCCTTCACCCAAATCCCACCGCACACCACCTCAGGCTGCCTTCACCCAAATCCCACCACACACCACCGCAGGCTGCATTCTCCCAAATCCCACCGCACACCACCCCAGGCTACCTTCACCCTAATCCCACCGCACACCAACCTGGGTTGCCTTCACCCAAATCCCACCACACACCAACTCGGCCTGGGCTGCCTTCTCCCACTGTCTCCGCACACCAACCCGGGCTGTCTTCGCCCACTCTCACCGCACACCATCCCGGGCTGCCTTCGCCCACTCTCACCGCACACCACTCCGAGCTGCCTTCTCCTACTCACACCGCACACCACCCCGGGCTTCCTTCTCCCAAATCCCACCGCATATCACCCCGGGCTGCCATCACCCAAATCCCACCACACACCACCCCGGGCTGCCTTCACACAAATCCCACTGCACACCACCCTGGGTTGCCTTCACCCAAATCCCACAACACAACACCCCAGCTGCCTTCTCCCAAATCCCACCACACATCACCCCGGGATTCCCTCTCCCACTGTCACCGCACACCACCCCGGGCTGCCTTCTCCCACTGTCACCGCACACCACCCCGGGCTGCCATCACCCACTGTCACCGCACACCACCCTGGGCTGCCTTCTCCCACTCTCACCACACACCACCCCGGGCTGCCTTCTCCCAAATCTCACCGCACACCACCCCGGGCTACCTTCTCCCACTCTCACCGCACATCACCCCGGGCTGCCTTCTTCCAAATCCCACCGCACACCTGCCCAGGCTGCCTTCGCCCACTCTCACCGCAACCCATCCCGGGCTGCCTTCGCCCACTCTCACCGCACAACACCCCAGGCTGCCTTCTCCCAAATCCCAGCACACACCACCCAGGGCTGCCTTCTACCACTCTCACTACACACCACCCTGGACTGCTTTCGCCCAAACCTCACTGCACACCACACCGGGCTACCTTCTCCCACTCTCACCGCACATCACCCCGGGCTGCCTTCTCCCAAATCCCACCGCACACCAGCCCGGGCTGCCTTCTCCCACTCTCACCACACATCACCCCGGGCTGCCTTCTCCCAAATCCCACCGCACACCAGCCCGGGCTGCCTTCTCCCACTCTCACCGCACACCACCCCGGGGTGCCTTCACCCAAATCCCACCGCACACCACCCCGGGCTGCCTTCACCCACACTCACCGCACACCACCCCAGGCTGCCTTCTCCCACTCTCACCACACCACCCCGGGCTGCCTTCTCCCAAATCCCACCGCACACCACTCCGGGCTGCCTTCTCCCAAATCCCACCGCACACCACCCCGGGCTGCCTTCTCCCACTCTCACCACGCTCCACCCTGGGCTGCCTTCTCCCACTCTCACTGCACACCACCCCGCGCTGCCTTCGCACCCTCCACCGCACATCACCTCGGGCTGCCTCCTCCCACTCTCACCACTCATCACCCCGGGCTGCCTTCACCCAAATCCCATCGCATACCACCCCGGGCTGTCTTCTCACAAATCCCACCGCAGACCACTCTGGGCTGCCTTCTCCCAAATCCCACCGCACACCACCGCGGGCTGCCTTCACCCAAATCCCACCTCACTCCACCCCGGCCTGCCTTCACCCAAAATACACCGCACACCACCCCGGGCTGTCTTCTTCCACTCTCACCGCACACCACCCCGGGCTGCCCTCTCCTATTCTCACTGCACACCACCCCGGGCTGCCTTCTGCCAAATCCCACCGCACACCACCGCGGGCTGCCTTCTCCCACTTTCACCGCACACCACCCTGGACTGCCTTCTCCAAAATCTCACCGCACACCACCGGGCTGCCTTCACCCAAATACCACCACACAACACCCCAGGCTGCCTCCACCCACTCTCACTACACACCACCCAGGCTGCCTTCACCCAAATCCAATCGCACACCACACCAGGTTGCCTTCTCCCACTCTCACCGCACACCACCCCGGGCAACCTTCTCCCAAATCTTACCACTCACCATCCCGGGCTGCCTTCTCCCACTCTCACCATGCTCCACCCCGGGCTGCCTTCTCCCACTCTCACCACGCTCCACCCCGGGCTGCCTTCTCCCACTCTCACTGCACACCACCCCGCGCTGCCTTCGCATCCTTCCACCGCACTCCACCCCGGGCTGCCTTCTCCCACTCTCACCACACACCACCCCGGGCTGCCTTCTCCCAAATCTCACCGCACACAACCCCGGGCTGCCTTCTCCCAAATCCCACCGCACACCAGCCCGGGCTGCCTTCTCCCACTCTCACCGCACACCACCCCGGGCTGCCTTCACCCGCTGTCACCACACACCAGCCCGGGCAGCCTTCTCTCACTCTCACCGCACACCACCCCGGTCTGCCTTCACCCGCTGTCACCACACACCACCCTGGGCTGCCTTCGCTCCCTTCCACCGCACACCATCCCGGGCTGCCTTCTCCCAAATACCACCGCACTCCACCCCAGGCTGCCTTCGCCCACTCTCACCACACACCACCCCGGGCTGCCTTCTCCCAAATCTCACCGCACAACATCCCGGGCTGCCTTCTTCCACTCTCACCACACATCACCCCGGGATGCCTTCACCCAAATCACACCGCACACCACCCCAGGCTGCCTTCGCCCACTCTCACCGCAACCCATCCCGGGCTGCCTTCGCCCACTCTCACCGCACACCACCCCGGGCTGCCTTCGCCCACTCTCACCGCACATCACCCTGGGCTGCCTTCTCCCAAATCCCACCGCACACCACCCCGGGATGCCTTCTCCCAAATCCCACCGCACACCACCCCGGGATGCCTTCTCCCAAATCTCACCGCACACCACCGCGGGCTGCCTTCTCCCAAAACAAACGCACACCACCCCGGGCTGCCTTCACCTAAATCCCACCACAACCACCCTCGCAACCCATCCCGGGCTGTCTTCTTCCACTCTCACTGCACACCACCCCGGCCTGCCTTCACCCAAATCCCACCGCACACCACCGCGGGCTGCCTTCTCGCACTTTCACCGCACACCACTCCGGGCTGCCTTCTGCCAAATCCCACCGCACACCACCCCGGGCTGCCTTCACCCAAATCCCACCACACACCACCCCGGGCTGCCTTCTCGCACTCTCACGACTTACCACCCTGGACTGCCTTCACCCAAATACCACCACACACCACCCCAGATTGCCTCCACCCACCACCCGGGCTGCCTTCACCCAAATCCCATCGCACACCACCCCGGGCTGCCTTCACGCGCTCTCACCACACACCATCCCGGGCTGCCTTCTCCCAAATCTCACCGCACACCACCCCGGGCTGCCTTCTCCCACTCTCACCGCACACCATCCCAGGCTGCCTTCTATCAAATCCCACCGCACACCACCCCGGGCTGCCTTCTCCCACTCTCACCACGCTCCACCCCGGGCTGCCTTCTCCCACTCTCACTGCACACCACCCCGCACTGCCTTCGCACCCTCCACCGCACATCACCTCGGGCTGCCTCCTCCCACTCTCACCACTCATCACCCCGGGCTGCCTTCACCCAAATCCCATCGCATACCACCCCGGGCTGTCTTCTCACAAATCCCACCGCAGACCACTCTGGGCTGCCTTCTCCCAAATCCCACCGCACACCACCGCGGGCTGCCTTCACCCAAATCCCACCTCACTCCACCCCGGCCTGCCTTCACCCAAAATACACCGCACACCACCCCGGGCTGTCTTCTTCCACTCTCACCGCACACCACCCCGGGCTTCCTTCTCCCAAATCCCACCGCACACCACCCCGGGCTGTCTTCTCCCACTCTCACCGCACACCACCACGGGCTGCCTTCGCTCCCTTGCACCGCACACCACCCCGGGCTGCCTTCTCCCAAATTCCACCGCACACCACCCCAGGCTGCCTTCGTCCACTTCCACCGCACACCACCCCGGGCTGCCTTCTCCCAAATACCACCGCACACCACTCCAGGCTGCCTTCGCCCACTTCCACCGCACACCACCCCGAGCTGCCTTCTCCCACTCTCACCGCACACCACCCCGGGCTGCCTTCTCCCATTCTCACTACACACCACCCTGGACTGCTTTCGCCCAAATCGCACTGCACACCACCCCGGGCTGCCTTCACCCAAATCCCCCGCACACCAACTCGGGCTGCCTTCTCCCACTCTCACCACACACCACCCGTGCTACCTTCTCCCAAATCCCATCGCATACCACCCCGGGCTGCCTTCTCCAAAATCCCATCGCACACCACCCCGGGATGCCTCCTCCCAAATCTCACCGCACACCACCGCGGGCTGCCTTCACCCAAATCCCACCACACACCACCCCGGCCTGCCTTCACCCAAATCCCACCGCACATCACCCCGGGCTGCCTTCACCCAAATCCCACCACACACCACCCAGGCTGCCTTCATCCAAATCCCACCGCACACCACCGCGGGCTGCCTTCATCCAAATCCCACCGCACACTATCCCGGGCGGCCTTCTTCCACTCTCACCGCACACCAGCCCGGGCTGCCTTCTCCCACTCTCACTGCACACCACCCCACACTGCCTTTGCCCCCTTCCACCGCACACCACCCCGGGCTGCCTTCTCCCACTCTCACCACACACCACCCTGGGTTGCCTTCACCCACATCCCACTGCACACCACACCGGGCTGCCTTCACCAAATCCCACCGCACACCACCCCGGGCTGCCTTCCCCCACTCTCACCGCACACCACCCCGGGCTGCCTTCCCCCACTCTCACCGCACACCACCCCAGGCTGCCTTCACCCAAATCCCACCATACACCACTCTAGGCTGCCTTCACCCAAACCCCACCGCACATCAGCCCTGGCTTCAATGGTCCATTCTCACCGCACACCAGCCCGGGTCTGCCATGGCCCACACTCACCGCACACCAGCCCGGGCTGCCATGGCACATTCTCACTGCACACCACCCCGGGTCTGCCATGGCACATTCTCACCCCACACAACCCCAGACTGCCTTGGTCCACTCTCACCGCATGCTGCCCTGGGTTGCCATGGCCCATTCTCATCGCACACCACCCCGGGTCTGCCATGGCACATTCTCACCGCACACAACGCCGGACTGCCTTGGTCCATTCTCACCGCATGCCGCCCTGGGTTGCCATGGCCCATTCTCATCGCACACCACCCCAGACTGCCTTGGTCCACTCTCACTGCACACCATCCCAGGCTGCCTTGATCCACTCTCACTGCACACCACCCCGGGCTGCCATCACCCAGTCTCACTGCCGGCTGCCCCTGTATGCCCAGTTCCACCTTCGGTACGGCCACCCAGGACTGCCTGCTCTCCATCCCACTGCCAGTTGTCCCAGGGCTGCCTTTTCCCTTTTTCGTCCCCAGCCAGCCTAGGTTGCCTGATCCCACTGCTGCCCCCTTCTTTTGGC
Organism: Chiloscyllium plagiosum; assembly: GCF_004010195.1. NCBI lineage: Eukaryota > Metazoa > Chordata > Chondrichthyes > Orectolobiformes > Hemiscylliidae > Chiloscyllium > Chiloscyllium plagiosum. The sequence continues at coordinate 47,023,945 of NC_057722.1, read as the reverse complement.
ATAAGGCTCAGGAGCTAGAGCACTGCCTACCCTGCAACCCCCATATAATAATTTCCAATCTTGCTGTAACATTACCGATGGACTTTCCAATAAACTCTGCCACTTAATGCTCATCGATGCTTCTCGGCACATGTTTGTAACATTCACCTGGCTAGGTTTCAGAGTTTTGCCTAGCTCTCCATCTGTTTCTCTTTTCCTTCTCTTGGCTCCATTTATACTGTGCTATTTATACCTAGTGAGGAGCCACTTTGAGTCATTATTGCAAGATTGCTGACAGTCTCCAGATAGATGTTTACTACAAACCCACAGACTCACATAACTACCTGGACTACACCTCCTCCCTCCCAGTATCCTGCAAGAACTCCACCCCATTCTCCCAATTCTTCCACCTCTGCCGCATCTGCTCAGATGAGGAGACATTCCACTTGCAAGCATTCCAGATGTCCACCTATTTCGAACAACATGCTTTCTTCCCTCTGTCATCCAGACAGCCCTCCGCCTCACCACCTCCATTCATTGTTCCACTGCTCTAAACCATCCCCCTCCCAATTCAATAAAGACAGAGAATCCTGGTCCTCACCTCGCACCCCACCGGTCTCTGCATCCAACACATCATCCTTAAACACCTCTACCAACTCCAACTGGACTCCATCACCAAGAATATCTTCTCCTCCACATCCCACTCAGTCTTTAGCAAAGACAGTTCTTTCCAAAAGTACTTGGTTTGCTCTATTCTCACTACTGACGCCCCCGAAACCCCAGGTACCTCTCCCTGTGGCCGGAGAAAATGCAAAACTTGTCGGTACGTCACCCTGCTCACCTCCATCCAGGGCCCCAAACAGTCCTTCCAGGTGAGACAGAGGCTCACCTGCCTCACTTCCAACCTAGTTTACTTCATCAGGTGCCCCCAATGTGGTCTCTTCTACACCAGGGAGACCAAACGTAAACTTAGGGAACGGTTCACCGAGATCTCAGCTGGGCCCGCAGGAGCTGACTGGACCTCCCAGTCACCTCCCATTTTAATTCCCCTAACTACTCACTTTCTGACATGACCATCCTTGGCCTCCACCATTGCCAAAATGAACCACACCGCAAATTGGAGGAACAACACTCATCTTCCACCGGGACAGCTTACAACAACCTCCCTTTCCATCCCTTGACTCCCTACCACCAACCAGATTCACTTCTCCCATTGATCAACCAGGTCAAACCCTCCCCGTTTTCACCTATCCCCACTTCACCACCCTGCCCTCCACCACCCCCTTTATCTGCAGCTCCCCCTACACCAACCCCCCAGTTCTGACGAAGGGTTACACTTAAAACATCAACCTCTCCACCTCCTGATGCTGCCTGGCTTGCTGTGTTATTCCAGCTTCCTGCCTGTCTATACAGGGTCCTAAAAGCCTTTACACAAGCTTTTTTCCCCAGTCGTAACACTATCATTTAATAAATATTCTCAAGTGAGTTAACAAGATTACTTCTTTTACAACATTTATTGATCACTTTTCCTGATAACACCCACCTTTTCTCAAGTCTTCAACTTATAGTCTATGTCAGTAGGTGGGTGAGAAAAGTCTTTGATTAATAAAGGAGAATGTGAGGTAAAGTTGCTGACCTTTGAATTTCTTTGCTGGTTTCTGTTAGTTCAGAGATTTAATTGATCTGGTGACCTGGCCACATGTCTAGAACGGGTGGTACAAACCAAGGAGTCAGTCAAAGGCGGTGGTGCTATGATTTGTTCCAGTTGAATAGGTGGCTCCTGCGGTGATAGAAAATGATGTGACAGCAGTTGTGATGCAAGAGTCCTTCAGTTGATCTAAAAGATGCTGCCTAGGCAGGTGCTCTCTGATGGTATCCCTTCTAGTAAAGATTAATTGTTCATGTTTCAATGTCAGTGATGTTTTGGTTGCATAACATTTGTTGTAGTTCCACAACAGCCCACTTCAGAGTTGACATTCTTTTTTGGGAAACAATCCAGATTACTCTATTATTGTCCCTTGGAACTAAGTTGCTTGGTAGCATGGGAAGATGAACTGAGTCCCATCAACAATTCTGATGGTGACAGCCCTGAGGAGAGTGAGCAAACTGGTAAATGAGCTGAACAATAAGGACATCTGAACTTTTCTTCAGTAGATTTTTTGTTCTTTGAGCCACTCATTCTGCATATCCTAGACTGAGGGTATCTGGCTGAACTTGTGATATGTCGAAAGTCCAGTGCCTTTGTAAATGCTTTGAACATTGTGTGAGTCATTTTCAGAAACAACATATGGAATACTATGAGTGGTGAATATCTGTCTTAGGACTCTCACAGCAGTTTCAGTGGTCATTCATGTCAGTTTTTGAAACAAACTATCTTCAGCAGCACCGACCTGGCATGAGGTACAACATGAAAAGGCTCTCTTACATGAAAAGGTCAGTGCCAAATGGGCACAGGATCGAGGAATGAGAGGTTCCACCATTCATTACTGTGTATGACACATGTATTAGAGTTAAAAACAAGGCCCTCAAACTGTTTGAAGATCTCTGACTATCAACTGACCTCACAAGCTTTTGTTCTACTTTTGGTGAATGTGCTGAAGAATGTTGTTCCACAGTGAATGGGAAATTACCAGTCAATTATTGAAAAACTAAATCCTTATTAATAGCAAAGTGCTGCCCACATTCAAAGTAAGCCTTCAGAACACAGTCTCCAAATGAGATCCAGGTCCCTCTTTAGTTCAATACTTGGACACAATCATGCATTTAGAATCCTTCCATTGTATCTTATTATGAGGTTAAGTTTGTTTGGTGGGACTGGCCATAGTTATTGCCTGGACATTGGATTGTATTTCAGCCCCAAAATCATGCTGATCAGAGTTTATCAACTGGGGCTCTGAAAAAAGTACCTGCCAACATCTGATACTTACCTTGGTCATATGAGATTCAGTAAGTTTGAGATGAAATTATTGTACACAAGAAGGCATTTTTGCTAACTTGTTTTGATCTAGCGAAGAGACCAAAGGTTTATGATCAGTCTCAATCATGACTTTTGAAGTCCAAACTGTCGCAAAACATTTTTCAACAGCCCATGTAACCAGAAAAGCCTCTTTCTCCATGACAACATACCAAGTTTTGTATTCAACAGGGCTTAAACTGTAACATATAGGTTTTCATCTTCCTTCTGACTATTCCTGATTAAGAACTCTTCAATGCCTGCGGCTGAGACAACATTATGGAATATGATGAATTGTAATGTGCTAAAACATCAGTAGAGGTCAATATATCCTTAATGTTCCAAGATGCCTGTATACCAATCTTATGCCTTTGACTCCATAGAATCATCATGGAATCTCTAGTGTGCAAACAGGCCATTTGGCCCAACAAGTTCACACCGACATTCCAAAGAGCATCCCACCCAGAATCAACACCCTTCCCTTTCCCTGTAACCTTGCATTTCCTATGGTTAATCTACATAACCTACACATCCCTGGACACGATAGGCAATTTACCATGGCCAATCTACCTCACCTGCACATCTTTAGACTGTGGGAGGAAACCAGAGCACGCAGATACTGGGAGAGCATGCAAACTCCATACAGTCACCCAAGGCTGGAATTGAACCTGGTGCCTGGTGCTGTGAGGCAGCAGTGCTAACCACTGAGCCACTATGACAACCTTAAGAGATTTTTCAAGTGTTTTGTAACAGAGCTGAGATAAAAACTTAGATAATTCATTCATACATCAGGAGCATTTCAGAACTGACAGCCAGACTACTGCGACCACTAGGACTTATAACAGCACACAAACCAACAGCCACTCTCAGACAACAACTCACTGGAACGAAGGACCCGATACCCAGCATGAGCAAAACTAATGTAGTGTACAAAATCCCATGCAAGGAAAACAGGAAGACAGCTAACGATCCGCATCCATGAACACCAACTAGCCACGAAACGACACGACCAGCTATCCCTAGTAGCCACACACGCAGACGACAAGCAACATGAATTCGACTGGGACAACACTACCATTATAGGGCAAGCCAAACAAAGAACAGCCAGGGAATTCCTAGAAGCATGGCACGCCGGTGTGGACTTGTTGGGCCGAAGGGCCTGTTTCCACACTGTAATCTAATCTAATCTAATCAGAACCACAACAATGAGCACCCAAGCTACAAATCTTCACCCAAACTTTGTCTTTGACTAATTTTTCAGAGGAACAGGCTTATACACCATCCTTGCCAATAATATGACATAGGAGATGAATGAAATCTATCAAAAATTCACGGGTCATTCAGTGTAAGGCTTCATAGAGTCATAGAGATGTACAGCATAGAAGTAGACCCTTTGGTCCAACTCGTCCATGCTGACCAGATATCCAAACCTAATCTAGTCCCATTTGCCAGCACTTGGCCCATATCCCTCTAAACCCTTCCTATTCATATACCCATCCAGATGCCTTTTAAATGCTGCAATTGTACCAGTCTCCACCACTTCTTCTGGCTGCTCATTCCATACATGCACCACCCTCTGTGTGAGGAGGTTGCTCTTTAGGTCACTTTTATATCTTTCTTCTCTCACCCTAAACCTATGCCCTCTAGTTCTGGACTCCCCCACTCCAGGGGGAGAAAACCTTGTCTATTTACCCTATTCATGCCCCTCATGATTTTATAAACCTCTATAAGGTCACCCCTCAGCCTCCGATATTCCAGGGAAAACAGCCCCAACCTATTCAGCAGCTCTCTGTAGCTCAAATCTTCCAAACCTGGCAACATCCTTGTAAATCGTTTCTGAACCCTTTCAAGTTTCACAACATCCTTCCCATAGGAAGGAGACCAGAATTACATGCAATATTCCAAAAGTGGCCGAGCCAATGTCCTATACACCCGCAACATGACCTCCCAACTCCTGTACTCAAAGCTCTGACCAATAAAGGAAAGTATACCAAACACTTTCTTCACTATCCTATCTACCTGCAACTCTACTTTCAAGGAACTATGAACCTGCACTCCAAGGTCCCTTTGTTCAGCAACACTTCCCTTAGCAAAGGCAAATCTTACTATTAAGTGTGTAAATCCTGCTAATATTTGCTTTTCCAAAACACAACACCTCACTTTTATCTAAACTAAACTCCTAATTGTAAACCTTCCAGAAGTGATACCAAAAGTCTATTGGCACAATATCAATTGAATAGGGTGATGAAAATGGAGACAAGTCAGAATGTCTTGTCCAGAGGGATCTGTTCAAAACCTATTATTGATATTCATGATTCTATTGATGAAAAGCGTAGTTAAAGCCTATTGACTATAGGCAAACGAGGAATTTCTTGAGCAACTGCTTTATTAGGTTTTGTGATATCCACACAAATTCATAATAAGCCACTGTGACCATAACTGAGTGCAATCCTGTGGGTTTTACCACCATGGAGATAACTCCCATACTGACCACATTTTTATGTTTTCGGTTACTAAATATGGAATTTTCCTCGGTGTAAGACAATCTATTTGTTTGGAGTCAACTTTCAAAGTTTTCCTAATCCTGTCAATAATTTGGGATACTGGCACTGAAAGACTTTTTTTTGTAGTGCTTGTGAACTGCTGTAACCTATATTGAAGGTTAAGGGCAATGCATATATTCTTACCAAGTAGGAAAGATTCCTGATTGGTAATGTTATATGCTTTCTCCTCACGTGTGTTCTTTGAATGTCAGGGTGACATGCAACATTCCTTTAACTATAGGTAAGGCACCCCTGACTGCACACAGCTTTAAACCAGGTCATAAAGTATTCATCTCAGCTAACCATGGGATATCATCCACTGTAACCATTACACTGGCACTGCCATCAAGTTTAAGTTTGGTTGGATAACCATTTCCATAGACGACTTTTATCAAATCTACGTCGGGTGATTGTTTAATATCTCCATGGGAAGGACAATATTTTAATTCCATAGGTAATTGCTCCTTGAATTAAAAAACACCTGTTCTATTGCAATATTGACCTATTCCTGAAAGCGCTGTTTCAAGATACACACTGGTTTGCAAATGAATTGGTTTGATGCTGTGTATGTTCTTTAGGTTGCAGCTGTCTTTGACAAGTAACTTCTTTTCCAACAATGAATATATTATTGGTGTAAGGCTGAACAGGTTTTTCTTTGCTCATGTAAGGATTTAGAACCATACCTGAAACAAGATACTATAGTATTAGATTGTTTAGGATTTCATATCGATGTTGTCTCATCCAAAATATTTTTCAGATGAGATGTCTGTCTTCACTGTCTTCAAATGCTGTATTGTACTTTAAGTAATTAACACTCATTTATCAAAAATGAATCAATGATCAATGATGATCCTGTTAAAAATTGAATGTTTCCATAGCTTCATGGTTAAATAGCACATTCATACTGAGTCTCCTGGGAGTTCATATGTGATACTGAAACATGATCTTGCCAGTATCTTATTTGATTTTGAAGTGAAATATTAATCAAAAACCACTTTGAGGATGCGATGCATCATTTGTTTCTCATCAATCTGTTGCTTATGTAACCGATTATCTGACATTCTTCCCATGTAGTGAAAAATTGCCAACCTGTACTTCATTTGATTTGGTAACCAATTCTGAAGCCAGTCAAAATCTTAGGAGTTGAGCTTTCCTCATTTGTCAATTGGTTGATCCATCAAATGGAGCTGATACATTTTGTTTCTAGTGGGAAGCTTAGTGCAGGTGAATTTTGTTGGATGTGCTGATTGTTAATAAGCACTTCAAATTGTTGTTATTTTCTTGATTTGGATGATCATTGATAGAACTTTCATATTCATACACTGCACTATTTTCTACCGTGTTATATTCTTAGCTGATGAAAGCTCTTGTTGGATCTTTGTTGTTGCAAAGCTTCTAATACTAAAACTGAAAGCAGTCCAAGTGTTTGCTGTTGTACATACTATTTACAATGTGAAGTTGGGTCTTCCTTTACCAGTATGGTGTTTTCTTAGAAATGAATGAAGTTATTCCTTTTATAAGATTGCTAAAGGGGCTTTTCAAAAGATCTGTAGGCAGAAACGTCCTTCAGTTAGCATTGGTCAAAAATATTCAATAATTTCTTATCAAAGATAGCTGCCATCAAATGTGCTGTGTATTCTGCATCCAAGGCACTTTCATAATGAATTCCACACAGTGATCAAAATTGCACTCCTCAACCTTTTCTCTTATTTATTGGGTTTTTAATAAAACTGCTTATATTGCATTTCTCACTCAAACCATTAAAATAATAAAGATGAAATTAACTTTATTGTCAGGACTAATTTTCTTAACTTGCTTAGTGCTAATTTTGTCATCATCTAAATAGTTTAGAAATTGTAAAATCACCATTGGAAGTCTTAACTCTGATTCTCACTTTACATTTTGGGTGGAAACAAAACTTTGTTTTCTTCTAAGGGACTCAATATATTTGGGGTGCCTGGTAACTGGGTCTTTTCACCAGTGCTCAATCCAGATTTATCCCCTTGGTTATATGATGCTGCTCCTTTAACAAGCTTAAACTGTCCTTGCTTTTTTTTTTCAGAGAGGTCATAAAAGCAGTGATTCTGAAATGTTTGGCTTGGATGGGTTCTGGGCCAATTTGATTATAGCTAACAGATACTGCCCCAAGAAAAAGGCTTTCAAGTTTTTCAAAGAAACACTTGTACAATGAAAGGGGAGTGACAAGTTCTCCCAGCTCAGCTTTTCTCTGGTTTGGTTTAGTTTTAGCAGTCTCACTGTTCACTGAAAGCAGTCAGTTAGTTTTGAGGCTGCTAATCTAAGAAACAGCTTCACGCTGCCATCTCTCTCTCTCTCTCTCTCTCTCCTGTAAGACCCGATGCTTGATTTTAATTTTTGTGCAAAGGAGTGCTTATGGGGATTATTGCAAGTATTTGGAATAGCACCATTAAGTTGGGATAATCTGTTGAGTTTTTGGATAGGTTAATCTTTTTTGTGTGTTTCATTCGGTAATCTTAAACAAAACAGACTTTATTTACAAAACTAAGTAGTTTGACCAGCTGCATTTCCTGGACAGTCCACTTTTCACCTGCTGAAAACAGTGAGCAAAGTTAATGTCTGGGCCACTTTCTTGAAATGTTTTGAGGGGGTCTGGCCTGGTCCATAACAGATGCTGATCTCGCTGTTTTTTTTCTTTAAAGTTTGTTTCCAATTGTTCTGAGGTTGAAGGTGTGTACTGTACCTTTCAGAGAGAGTAAATGCTGTTCTGTACCATGAGCTTACAAGCAACCATGTATATGGCTGATGTCCATAACCACCTGATGAAGGAGCAGCTCTGAAAGCTAGTGCTTCCAAATAAACCTGTTGGACTATAACCTGGTGTTGTTTGATTTTTAACTTGTTCCCATCATTTTTGTTTGTGAAGCTTTATGCAACATCCAAAAAGAATTTGCTTCTTCCATTGTTCATTTTTTTAAAATCTCAAACTGCCTTAGCTAAATGTTATCCAATGTGATCATGGAAGTGAGTGAAGAGACATGAAATCCATACATTCTGTAGCATCAGCAAAAACCGGACAATAGTATCAGCTAAATTGTGTCCTTGTATACTTAACTCGAAAGTATCCTTGTAATGAACAATGTTTAGGCATTTCAGTACTACTAGCTATAGTACAAATCTGCAAGCCAAAAGAAAAAAAAAGAAACCAAACCCTAATCTTAATTATAAATGTATACACAACTATATATCTCAACTGTACGCATAAAACAGAACAAATCCAATTAAGCCATCATGCATTATTTTCAATCATGAGCAAAGTATTGGAAATGCCTTCAGCAGTACTATTAAGAGTTATCCATTTACCTCTAACCTGCATGCTGTTGCTCAGTTCAGGTGGGGCCAGAATTACTCAACTCCAGACCATATTGCAGCCTTGGTCCAAACGTGGATGAAAAAGCTGCATTCCACATGTTAGGTGAGAGTATCAAGTGTATAATCAAAGAGTCCAGGTAAAATTGAAGTCATTGGAATCTGGAGGAAACTCTTTACAAGTTGGAGATATAACAATCACAAAAGGAAGATTGTTGTGGTTTTTGGAATCCAATTATCTCAGCATTAGTGCATCATGACAGATGTGCTTTATGCTAATGTTCTCGAACCATCCATTTTAAAATGTATTATTAATGGCTTTCTATAGTTAAATCGTCGGTGAAAATGTTCATGGATGATCGCATCTGTACAGTGCCATTCACAACTCTTCAAATAATAAAACCAAACATGCAACAAGAACTAGGCAACAACCATTAATTTGCTTGATGACAAATAACAAAAATGCCAGGCAATGATCACAAGTAAGAATGGAGCTTAAGCATTTCCCTTTTACATTCCACAAACCATTTTTGAATACAATATACGACCATCAACATCATGAGGTCAATATGACCAGAAATTTAATTGGTCCATCCATAAAATTCTATGGCTATGAGATAAAATTGGAGGCTGGATATTTGATGGCTGGATTATCTTCAACATCCAGAAGGTTCAAGACTGGAGTGCAAAGGAATATTCAATTCTTGCCTGAATGAGAGCAATTCCAATACACAAGAAACTCAATACTATTCACAACTAAACAGACCCCTTGACCAGTATGAGATTTAACATCCAGTCCCTCCTCCAGGAAGAATAGCAACACAAAAGCAGCAGCAGTGTGCCCATCTACAAGATTCACTGTATCAAATTGCCAAAACTCCGTTAGCAGCAGCTCCTAAACCCACAACCTCTATCACATTCCTCTGGGGAAGGGTTACTGAACCCAAAATGTCAACTGATTTCTCTGCACAGATGTTGCCAGACCTGATGAGTGTTTCCAGCAATTTCTGGTTTTGTTTCTGATTTCCAGCACCTGCAGTTCTTTCAGTTTTTCATCTCTAACACCTCGTAGAAGAGGAGCAACAGATGCCCGGGAATTTGGACGTTCCCCTCCAAGTCACATAATATTCTGACTGAGAACTATCCCTCTATTCCTTTATTGATGCAGAGTCAAAATCCAGGAACACCCAACAGCAGTCTTGGTACACCTTCATCTACACAGACTGTAGTTGTTCAAAATGTTTCAGATGAAACTATGCAAGCAGCAAGTGACAACAAATAAGCCCTGTAGTATATGTCGTAAATAGCATGTGCAAGACACAAGTGCAAGCAAATGGGCATGACCTACAATAAAATTCAACCATCTCCTCTTGACCATATTGCCATTTTTCAATACAACACAATTAACATCATGGGCTCACTATTTATGAGAAACTTGAGGGAATTAGGGCTGGACAATAAATTCTGGCTTTGCCAGTGACAGTCTCATCCATAAAGGAGCTAACAAAAAGGAACACTCAGTCTACCATGTCTTTGTTGGCTCATGCTGGAGTTCTGTCAGATACTTTTAAGATGATGTACTGAAGGCAATATAATATCCAGACTTGGGTTGACAAGTGGCAAGTAACAGCCATGCCACACAAACGTCAGGCCATGATCATCACCAACAAGAGACAATCTAACCACCGCAACTTAGCATTCAATGGTGTTACCATCACTGAATTCCCCACTATCAACATCCTTGGGCTATCATTGCCCAGAAATTCAACTGGACTTACCACATAAACATTGGCTACAAGAGCAGGTCAGAGGCTAGGAATACTGTGACAAATAACTGACCTCCTGATTCCCCAAAGTCTATCCACTGTCTACAAGACACAAGTCAGGAGTGTAATGGAATACTCCCCACTTGCCAAGATGAGTGCAGCCCCGACACTACAAGAAGCTTGACACTATCCAAAACAAAGCAACCCACTTGATCGGCACTACATCCACAAACTTTCACTCCCTGGACCACCAACATTCAATAGCAGCAGTGTGTCCATCTGCAAGATGTACTGCAGAAATTACTAAGGTCCTCAGACAGCCTTCTGAACCGACAACTACTTCCAACTAGAAGGTCAAGGGCAACAGACATATGGCAACACCACCAACTTCAAGTTCCCATTCAAGCCACTCACCATTCTAACTTGGAAATATATTGCCGTACCTTCACAGTCACTGGAACAAAATTCTGAAATTCCCTTCCTAACGCATTGTGGGTCAACCACAGCAGGTGGACTGCATCAGTTCAACAAGGTAGCTCACCAGCACCCTCTCAAGGGCAACTACGGACAGACAAAGAATGCTGACCAGCCAGCAGTGCCCACATCCCACAAACAAAAAAAAGTAAGTTGTTGTTAAGTAAGCCTGTTGAGCAGAGGTGGAACAAAAACTTGCTAATAACAATAGCTAAAATTTATATCATGAATTTTCTGCCAAGGTGCAAAAGCAATGCTTATTATTTTTATTTGAACTGCAGTTAACAAATTATTAAATTGAATGCATGATTCATGCATAGTATTCCCTTATAAAATTGGCAACCGGTTTGTTAAGATTCAAGTACATGTTAAACTTTCCACAGAAAACGTTGGCAGCAATAAAGTGTCAGTGGCAGGAATGCTACAGGACAAGATTTTCCAGTGAATCCGTAGTGAACACATCTCTGTGGATTGTGAGACAAAATCAACAGGGCAACTTAACCAACCCATAGAAGACATACACAAAGCCGTGCTAGATAAACTTTGGTTGAGCTACGACTGAAATCTTTATCAATTTAATGAATTATGTTTATTGGAACACAGAAAACAAAAATGAACAGCAGTATTGCGAGGGAACAAATAAAACTATTCAATAAATCATCTCAACAATTCTTCATTTTAAAATGCATCCATTAAAATATGTTAACATCAAAGCTATTCAGCCCCTTGAGTCAGCTTTATCATTCAATAAGATTGTCACTGATTTGCTTCTGTTTTGAATTCCACATTCCCATCTGCATTTGATAACCTACTGTTCCATTGCCTAACAACAATCTTTCTGAAACAAAACAGAAATTGTTGGAGAAATTCAGCAGGTCTGGTAGCAACTGTGCAATGAAAGCAGACTTAACATTTCAGTCCCGTGACCCTTCTTCAGAACTCTGCCTTGATATGTCTTGTTCACAACATACTTTCTAACTATTATTAGAGTCTTGGAGATGTACAGCACGGAAACAGACCTTCGGTCCAACTCGTCCATGCCTACCAGATATCCCAAACCCAACCTTGTCCCACCTGCCAGCACCCGGCCCATATCCCTCCAAACCCTTCCTAATCATATACCCATCCAGATGCCTTTTAAATGTTGCAATTGTACTAACCTCCATCACTCATCATCACCACTATTCTATACACATACCAACCTCTGTGTGAAAATGTTGCCCCTGATGTCTCTTATTTCTTTCCCTCTCAATCAACACTCAATAGCAGCAATGCCCTCTAGTTCTGGACTTTCCCACCCCAGGGAAAATACTTTGCCTATTTACTCTATCCATGCCCCTCATGATTTTATAAACAGCTATGAGATCACCCCTCAGCCTGCGAAGTTCCAGAGAAAACAGCCCGAGCCCATTCAACTTCGCCCTAAAGCTCAAATCCTCCAACCCTGGCAACATCCATGTAAATCTTTTCTGAACCCTTTCCAGTTTCACAACATCTTTCCAATAGGAAGGAAACCAGAGTTGCACGCAATATTCCAAAAGTGGCCTAATCAATGTCCTGTACAGCTGCAACATGACCTCCCAACTCCTGTACTCAATACTCTGACCAATAAAGGAAAGCATACTAAATGCCTTCTTCACTATTCTATCCACCTGTAACTCCACTTTCAAGGAGCTATGAACCTGCATTCCAAGGTCTCTTTGTTCAGCAACACTCCCTAAGACCTTACCATGAAGAGTATAAGTCCTGCTAAGATTTGCTTTCCCAAAATGCAGCACCTTTCAATTATCTAAATTATACCCTATCTGCCATTTCTCAGCCTTTTGGCCCATCTGATCAAGATCCTGTTGTAATCGGAGGTAACCTTCTTCGCTGTCCACTACATCTCCAATTTTGGTGTCATCTGCAAACTTACTAACTATCCCTTTTATGCTCACATCCCAATCATTTATATTAATGACAAAACGTAGTGGACCCATCACCGATCCTTGTGGCACTCCACTGGTCACAGGTCCCCAGTCTGAAAAGAAACCCTCCACCACCACCCTCTGTCATCTACCTTTGAGCCAGTTCTGTATCCAAATGGCTAGTTGTCCCTGTATTCTATGAGATCTACCCTTGCTAACCAGTCTCCCATTGGGAGACTTTTCAAATGCCTTACTGAAGTCCATATAGATCACATCCACTGCTCTATCCTCATCAATCCTCTTTGTCACTTCTTCAAAAAACTCAATCAAGTTATGAGACATGATTTCCCATACACAAAGCTATGTTGACTACCCCTAATCAGCCCTTGCCTTTCCAAATACATGCACATCCTGTCCCTCAGGATTCCCTCCAACAACTTGCCCATCACCAATGTCAGGTGCACTGGTCTATAGTTCCCTGGCTTGTCCTTACCACCCTTCTAAACAGTGGCACCACATTGGCCAGCCTCCAGTCTTCTGGCACTTCACCTCTGACTATCAATGATACAAATATATCAACAAGACACCCAGCAATCACTTCCTCAGCTTCCACAGACTTCTGGGATACACCTGATCAGGTCCTGGGGATTTATCCACTTTTACATGTTTCAAGACATCCAGCACTTCCTCCTCTGTAATATGGACATTTTTCAAGATGTCACCATCTATTTCCCCACAGTCTATATCTTCCATGACCTTTTCCACAGTAAACACTGAGGCAATGTACTCATTTAGTATCTCCCCCGTTTCCTGCGGTTCCATACAAAGGTCACCTTGATCTTTGAGGAGCACTATTCTTTCCCTCGTTACCCTTTTGTCCTGAATGTATTTGTAAAAACCCTTTGAACTCTCCTTAACTCTATTTGCCAAAGCTATCTCATGTCCCCTTTTTGCCCTCCTGATTTCCCTCTTCAGTATACTCCTGCTGACTTTGTATTCTAAGGATTCATTCGATCTATCTTCTCTATACCTGACATGTGCTTCCTTCTTTTTCTTGACCAAACCCTCAATTTCTTTAGTCATTCAACATTCCCTACAACTACCAACCTTTCCTTTCATCCTAACAGGAATACATTTTTCTGGACTCTCGTTATCTCATTTCTGAAGGCTTCCCATTTTCCAGCCGTCCCTTTACCTGCGAACATCTTCCCCCAGTCAGATTTTGATAGTTCTTGCCTAATACCATCAAAATTAGCCTTCCTCCAATTTAGAACTTCAACTTTTAGATCTGGTCTATCCCTTTCCATCACTATTTTAAAACGAATAGAATTATGGTTGCTGGCCCAAAGTGCTCCCCTACCGACACCTCAGTCACCTGCCCTGCCTTATTTCCCAAGAGTAGGTCAAGTTTTACATCTTCTGTAGTAGGTACATCCACATATTGAATCAGAAAAGTTTTTTGTACATACAACAAATTCCTTTGCATCTAAACCATTAACACCGTGGCAGTCCCAGTCTATGTTTGGAAAGTTAAAATCCCCTACCATAACCACCATATTATTAGATTAGGTTAGATTACTTACAGTGTGGAAACAGGCCCTTCGGCCCAACAAGTCCACAGCGACCCTCCGAAGAGCAACCCACCCAGACCCATTCCCCTACATTGACCCCTTCACCTAACACTACAGGCAATTTAGCATGGCCAATTCCTGAAGAAGGGCCTGTGCCCGAAACGTCGAATCTCCTGTTCCCTGGATGCTGCCTGACCTGCTGTGCTGTTCCAGCAATAAAGTTTCAGCATGGCCAATTCACCTAACCTGCACATTTTTGGACTGTGGGAGGAAACCGGAGCACCCGGAGGAAACCCATGCAGACACGGGGAGAATGTGCAAACTCCACACATACAGTCGCCTGAGATGGAAATTGAACCCAGGTCTCTGGCGCTGTGAGGCAGCAGTGCTAACCACTGTGCCACCGTGCCACCTACTTTTTAAAAAGTCCAGACTGACCCTCCGAAGTGTAACCCACCCAGACCCATTCTCCTGCCCTATTACTTTACACTTTCCCTGACTAATGCACCTAACCTACACACCTCTGAACACTAGGGGCAATTTAGCATGGCCAATTTACCTGACCTGTACATCTTGGGATTGTGGGAGGAAGCCAGAGTACCCGGAGCAAACTCATACAGACATGGGGAGAATGTGCAAACTCCACACAGACAGTCACCCAAGGCTGGAATCGAACCCAGGTCTCTGCGCTGTGAGGCAGCAGTGCTAACCACTGAGCCACCGTGCCATATCTTACAGATAACTGAGATCTCTCTACAATTTGTTTCTCAATTTCACACTGACTATTAGGGTGTCTATAATACAATCCCAATAAGGTGATCATCCCTTTCTTATTTCTCAGTTCGACCCAAATAACTTCCCTGGATATATTTCCAGGAATATCCTCCCTCAGTACAGCTGTAATGATAGAGAAAGTGAGGACTGCAGATGCTGGAGATCAGAGCTGAAAATGTGTTGCTGGAAAAGCGCAGCAGGTTAGGCAGCATCCAGGGAACAGGAGAATCGACATTTCGGGCATAAGCCCTACCTGAAGAAGTCGATTCTCCTGTTCCCTGGATGCTGCCTGACCTGCTGCGCTTTTCCAGCAACACATTTTCAGCTCAACAGGTGTAATGATATCCCTTATCAAAAGTGCCAAAAATGCAGTTTAATTTATCAGTCCTACCTTGTTCTCTGCTTTGTCCCTGCCTGCCCTGACTGTGTGACTCTCTTCTCAACTGTACCAGTCTCAGATTTATCTCTTTCTTCACTATCTCCCTGGGTCCCACCCCCACTTTAGTAGCTTAAATCCTTCTGAGCAGCTCTAGCAAATCTCCCTGCCAGTAAGATTAATCCCCTTCCAATTCAGGTGCAATCCGTCCTTCTTGTACAGGTCACTTCTACTCCAGAAGAAATTCCAATGATCCAAAAATGTGAATCTTTCTCCCATATACCAGCTCCTCAGCCATGTGTTAATATGCTCTATCCTCCTATTCCTACCCTCACTAGCTCGCAGCACCAGGAGTAATCTGGATATTACTACTCTCAAGGACCTCCTTTTTAAATTCCTGCCTAACTCTCTATACTCTCCTTTCAGAATCTCATCCTTTTTCCTTCCTATGTCATTGGTTCCAATGTGTACAATAACTTCCTGCTGTTCCCTCTCCCCCTTCAGAACATTCTGCACCCTCTCTGAGACATCCTTGATCCTGGCACCAGGGAGGCAACACACCATTCTGATTTTCATTGCTGGCCACAGAAACATCTGTCTGTACCTCGGACTCAAGAGTCCCCTAACACAATTGATCTCTTGAAACCTGAGATTCCAACCATTCCAGCCAGTCTCAATACCAGAAATTTGGCGGTTCTTGCTACATTCCACTGAGAATCCATCACATTTTCCAAAACAGCATACTTGTTTGAAATGGGGATAGCCACAGAAAACTCCTGCACCACCTGCCTACCTCTCTTACTATTCCTGGAGTTAACCTATCTATGTGACTGTAGCTGCAACATTTTTTTCCCTTCTATAACTGCCATCCATCACATCCCCTTGCTCTTGTAAATTGCTCATTGCTCTAACTGTCTCTCCAACCGATCCATTTGATCTGACAGGATTCGCAACAGACAGCATTTATTGCAGCTATAATCCTCAGTCACACGCAAACTCTCCCTAAACTCCCACATCACTCTACTAAAGGCCATTTTTGCTTCTTCCAATCTACAGACACAGAAAATAGCACAGATCCAGGCTAACTTAATACTTATATTTTTTAAGTTTAATCAAGAAACATATCTTAATAAAATATAATCAAGAAAGAACCCACTCTACTTACTACTGCAGACTCATTGTCAGGCCACATTTAAAAATATTCACTTACCTGTTGTTTTTGTGCTGTGACCTCTCCCACACAGATTCCTCCAAGCTCATTGTGAATTTCACAGTTTGTTAATTTTCCCAGACGCACTCCGATGTCCAGCAATACATGAATTCAAAACAGCAAAGGCAGTAATTGTGCAGGTTCGCTGCTCTGTCAGGGAGCAGTGTGGATTTCTTTCTCTTTCTTTCTTGCACTGCTTGACCATTTGCTGCTTTTGTCTGTTCCTCTCCCTTTTAAAAGTGCTGTTGTTTTGACTTTTTTTCCTGCAAATTTCCAAAACAATGCAACAACATTAAAAACAGTAATTGCTGCTCCTGGAATTTGAGGACATCAACTCCAACACCGAAAATACCACAAAAAAAAGGAACGGCTTGTGACAGCCAGAAATTTTTCCCATCCTCCATCTTGGATTACCCAGAATTTATTGTATCACCTATGAATTTATCTGTCGTATCTATATTTCCTTTATGTAGGTAATTGGTCTGAATCTTATCTGAAATTGGTTAGGTGTCATTTGTGTCAAGTTTCATGGAAGGTTTTCCACATTATCATCCTAAATGCAACTCATTAACTAGGTGCCATACTCCTTTGGTTCTCTGTTTGGCTGATGCTATCCAATTCTCTCACTCCTTGTAAGCAATAGTAACCCCACTGCCAGGATCACTGTGCGGTGCTTTATTTAAAATGCTTTGTGCACCTGGTAAACAATCAGCAGCTTGGAGCTGCTCCATCTAGAGTCATAGAGATGTACAGTATGGAAACAGACCCTTGAGTCCAACTTGTCCATGCTGACCACATATCCTAAATTAATCTAGTCCCATTTGCAAGCCCATATCCCTCTAAACCCTTCTGATTCATTTACCTGTTCGGATCCCTTTTAAATGCTGTAATTGTACCAGCCTCCACTACTTCCTCTGGCAGCTCATTCCATACAAGCAGCACCTTCTGCATGAAAAAAGTCACTCTTTAGGTCCCTTTTAAATCTTTCCCCTCTCACCCTAAACCTATGCTGTCTCATTCTGGACACCGCCAACCCATGGACAAGACCTTGTCTATTTACTCTATCCATGCCCCTCATGATTTTATAAAGTACTACAAGGTCACTCCTCAGCCTCCAACGTTCCAGGGAAAACAGCCAGGCAGGAGACTGGTACAACACAGCAAGCATCAGAAGATGGAGAAGTCAATGTTTCAGTGTAACCCCACAGCCCCAGGCCTATTGACAACCACATTCAATGTATTTGCCATGTTTACTATTCTGCACGTGTGACATTGATGTAGACAGTGCTGTAAACTATCATTAAAATAACATGTTACTAATAAGGGTCAACATTCTTGTCTTCCCAAATATTTGTTGTACCTCTATGCTAGCTTTCTGTACTTGTATAAAAATCCCTTTGTGTTGCATTTTCTCCATTTAAACAGAACTGGTCTTTTGTTCTCCCATCCAAAATGAACAACTTCACATTTCCCCTCATTATACTTCATTTGCCAACTTTTTGTCCACTTAATCTATCGATATCTCTCAATACAGGGGAACCTCTTTTATCCAAAGAAGATCTCAAGGTCCTGATGGAAACATTACATCAAAGATGTGTTTCCAACATTGATCGCGTCTTTTGTTTAGTGACTAAAAGTGAACTCGGCAACTGAAATGCTGCCCAAAACAGTCCTGGACATCGATGGGAGCCCAGGCACCGTCTCCAAATGACTGACCACCCACCCTCTCTCTCCCCCTACATTTTCCCTGGAGTTCTATGCAGGGATGTACCCTACACCCCATCCCCCTTCCCCAGGTAATCTCTCTAACATTGTCCTGTGCAGTAAGAAATTGTATGTACGCGCTATTTGGAGACTCACCGCCCCCACCACCCCCAAAAAGGCAGCAGCAGTGTACAGTCCATCTGCCCTGGAGAAGGGGCAGTGGTGGCCGGGAGTGCACAAGTGGCGGAGGTGCACGAGGGGGCGGGGCATGGACGGGGTTGGATGGGGAGACTGGTGCGGCTTGGACAGGGCTGGGGCACGGACAGGGGATGGGTTGCCGGCAGATGAGGGGCAGTGTTGGGCAGGGTTGGGGCAAATGGGGAGGTGGTGTTGGATAGGGTGGGGGCGTTGGATAGGGTGGGGGCAGGGGCCGGGCGTGTGGCCAGTGTTTGGGGGGTGGAGGCTTACGCGCGATGTTCTGCTGCCTAGTCCCCTGAACGAGGAGCAGACTTAACAGAAAATTCCGAGCCCCAGAGGAAAGGCATTGAATCAAATTAATCAATAGTGCCCACCCTTCTCATTCAGATAATCGAGGTTCCTCTGTAAACCATTTGTAACTCCTTCACAATTTGCCTTTCCACCTATTTTTGTGTTGTCTGCAAATTTGGCTCAGTAATTTTGCTTTCCTCGAAGTCATTAACATACATTGTAAATACTTGCTGTCCCAGCACTAAACCCTGTAGAACCCGACTGGTTACAGGTTGCCAACTCCCGACTCACTGTTTATTGCCCATTAACCAATTCTTTAGCCAAGCCAATGGGAATTAGTTTCACTCAGCTGGCTGGGTTGGTGGTTTGCAGTGCTATGCTATGTGACACCAACAATGTGGGTTCAATTCCCATCACTGGTTTGAGATTACCATGAAGTACTCTCCTTCTCAACCTCTTCCCTCACCCAAGGTCTGGTGGCTGTCAGGTTAAATCACCACCAGTCACTTCTCTCTAATGAGAGAGCAGCCCCTTTGGTCCAGTAAGACTATGGGGACAGACAATATCTTAGCCAATACAATGGGATCCCCTTTTATGACTTAACCTTTTGTGAAATATCTTGTCAAACACCTCCTTGAAGTCCAAATACTCACATATACTGGCTCTGTCTATCCATTCTGGTTGACATTTTCTCAAAAAAAACTTAGTCAGATATGATTTCCCTTTCATGTCCCAGAATGTAGAATAATCAAGGAGTTGCTTTACTAAGTGTGCTAGTTTGTCGATCAATAACTCAAGTTGAACGTAATCTGTTCAACTTAGTTTGTGCAACAAAGCAAATCCAATTTGAAGAAAAGATATAATGCCCATGAAACTAGATTTTTGGGTTGGAAAGTTCTGCAATTTTTACAATCAACCTCAAAACAATATAATTCTATCAATTCCAACCTTAACTTAATCAGCCCAGCACAACTGTCTGTATTGATGGGACACATTTCATATTCCATGCCAGCTGAATACCTGACTTAAACATAAAAGTCTGTGTTTATACCACTGCTACTCAATTGTGCTCCAATTAAATTATTAAAATAATCATTATTTCTGTTCTCATTCCCATATTAATGGGAACATTTATTACATAATAATTGATAATTTTTCTATGTCAATATTTGAGAGCAATTAACATTTTTCAACCTAAGCATCACTTAGAGATATCAATGGTGAGGAAGTGCTACACAGGACTGTCAGATGCTTGTAGGATGTTGTGGTCTAAAATATGGACTACTAGCTATCAAATTCCATCAACCAATTATTAGCTCATATTTCAAGAGCTTTTTTCAAACAGTACACAGTAGATTTCTGCATGCAGAAACAAAACAAGCTGAAAGAAGGCTTACCTATCCTGTTGGAATACTGCATGCAATTCTGGTCTCCTTCCTATCGGAAAGATGTTGTGAAACTTGAAAAGGGTTCAGGAAAGATTTACAAGGACGTTGCCAGGGTTGGAGGATTTGAGCTATAGGGAGAGATTTAACAGGCTGGGGCTGTTTTCCCTGGATAATCGGAGGCTGAGGGGTGACCTTATAAGAGGTTTACAAAATTATGAGGGGCATGGATAGGATAAATAGACAAAGTATTTTCCCTGGGGTTGGGGAGTCCAGAACTAGAGGGCATAGGTTTAGGGTGAGAGGGGAAAGATATCAGAGGCCTAAGGGGCAACTTTTTCACACAGAGGGTGGTACATGTATGGAATGAGCTGCCTGAGGAAGTGGTAGAGGCTGGTACAATTGCAACATTTAAAAAGCATTTGGATGGGTATATGAATAGGAAGGGTTTGGAGGGATATGTGCCGAGTATTGGCAGGTGGGACTAGATTCTGGATTCTGTATTCCTGATGAAGGGCTTTTGCCTGAAACGTCGATTTTACTGCTCCTCAGATGCTGCCTGACCTACTGTGCTTTTCCTACACCACTAATCCAGAATCTGGTTTCTAGCATCTACAGTCATTGTTTTTACCCAGGTGGGACTAGATTGGGTTAGGATATCTGGTCGGCATGGACGGGTTGGACCGAAGGGTCTGTTTCCATGCTGAACATCTCTATGACTCTAAGAACAATTCAACGACAACACTGACTTGAAAGAAACATCAGAATCCAGACAACTTAGAAGGTACCAGCTATATTCATGACTGCTGACACCCATGACAATTTAACAACTTTGGTCTCAGGTTAAACTTTTATGCCACAAGGATATCCAAAGGATTCTAAATGCATATTCTTTTTGGACTGGAGACTATCCTCAAGAGGTAGAAATGCTGTATTTTATTGGCTTGCAAGTTCTGCTGATGAAGGACTCTGTTACATGACTTTGATAGGACTGGGAACCCTCCAACCGCAGGGGATGAACTTGGACTTCACCAGTTTCTTCATCCCCCCTCCCCCCACCTTGTCTCAGCCGGATCCCTCCAGCCCGGCACCGCCTTCCTGACCGGCAGTCTTCTTCTTGACCTCTCCGCCTCCATCCTACTCCGACCTATCACCCTCACCTTGACCTCTTTCCACCTATCACATTTCCAACGCCCCTCCTCCAAGTCCCTCCTCCCTACCTTTTATCTTCTCCTGCTGAACACTCTCTGCTCATTCCTGAAGAAGGGCCTGTGCCCGAAACGTCGAATCTCCTGTTCCCTGGATGCTGCCTGACCTGCTGCGCTGTTCCAGCAATAAAGTTTCAACTTTGATAGGACCCACCCTCTCCTTTTTCAACATGATGTAGAGGTGCTAGTATTGATGTTACCTGACGAAAGAACAGTGCTCCAAAAGCTTGTGATTTGAAATGTACCTGTTGGACTAAAACCTGATGTCATGTGACTTCTGACCTTTTTCTGGATATTGCGCTAATGCTAATGATGCTTAGTAGACCTGCGGTGAAAAGCGGTTTCCACACAGGTTTCTCTACAAGGGACAGCTGGTATGGCACAGTCTAACTATATGGAGTGACGTTGTGACCAGACCCATTCTTAGGATCACAAGGGACACCAGAATGTCAGGCAGCATCTAGGGAACAGGAGAATCGACGTTTCGGGCATTAGCCCTTCTTCAGGAAGAAAGGCTAATGCCCGAAACGTCGATTCTCCTGTTCCCTAGATGCTGCCTGACCTGCTGTGCTTCTCCAGCAACACATTTCCATCTCTGATCTCCAGCATCTGCAGACCTCATTTTCTCTTCACACCAGAATGTCAGCACAGTGATGTCGGGTGTTTGCGTACCGAGGGGCCATACACATGCTACAAAAAAACTATAAGAATACAAGCAATGTTGGATACATTTTTTCCTGTTTTATTTACAAGTTTGTATGTCATAACCCTGCAAATAGGGCTTATTTTAAATTCCAAGTAAAGCAGAAAATGGTTCAGGCAATTACCACAGCATATGGACAAACAATGGGCCAGGTCTGTGCCACATACAGTGATACTAACCATCTAGCACCCACTGACCTGATTCTTAATTGAAATAAAGAGAAAGCATTACTTCCACATATTCAGTTTTCAATCTCACCTTGGTTACTTACTCCAAGTTTAGTAAACATCCAAGCCTCCTCCAAAACTATATCTTCAGCACTTCCTGTTAATATGACCAGATTGTGAAGCAGACTGAGGATTGGTCAATCCATTTCCCAAAGAACATTGACTCATTTCACCTTGGCTCATAAGGCCCCTTGGAACTAGTCATAAATGCTAATTAGTCAGACAGCAGAACCACTGATGGTGATGTCACTCATGTACAGGGGGGTTTGACTGGAGCACCTTCATTGCCTGGGACACATTTGTTCCAAATATATATTTTATTCATAAAATTTGCAAAAACAATGCAAAACATTTCAACTTGAATCTTACAGAATTTGAATTAAAATTCAACTTGACTCCAAACAGTACTTTCCAGTCAATCCAACTGCAGACTTTACATTTAAGAAATGTATGTCAGTTATTCAGGCAGAGGGCAAAACATTTCAAATTGCAAATTATGCAAAGTACGATAGATTTTTCTCTATATTACTTCCCACTCCAAGGTGCCTCAAAATATATTCAAAACTTTTCATTTGCAACGTGCAATTGAAGATACAAAGGCTGTGGGGTTCTACAGTTTCCAGTCCCCTGGTATATGATGGCTGAAAGGCCTTTCACCACTGCACATCTAGGACAGCTATGCCAAGCTTTAGCATATTCCTCAGCATGTTCTGAATTCCTGGACATTGAAATTGCCAGTCTGTAACACTCATTCAAAGACAAACTGGAGACCAGCAAGCTTCAAGGAGACCAAAGCACATTTTTCTACCAGGTTGGTAGTGCTTCATGTAGTAGCTGTGTGTCTCATTGTGCACCCACAGGTACAGACTACCGAGCACAGAACTGCTCAAAGTGAATCTTGACTAAATGTTACATCCCTATCCTGGCTCATTGAAAAGGGACATTCCTGAGAGTAACTGTCTCCTCCCACAGTCACAAAGATGTGCAGGTCAGGTGAACTGGCCATGCTAAATTGCCCATAGTGTTAGGTGCATTAGTCAGAGGGAAATTGGTCTGGGTGGGTTACTCTTTGGAGGGTTGGTGTGGACTGGTTGCGCCGAAGGGCCTGTTTCCACGCTATAGGGAATCTATAATCCAATATCTAACCATCAGCATCCATAGCCAAAAGATCATCAGCTGCTACTTCCACCACCTCCAAACACATATTCCCCTCCCTTCCCTTGTCTACTTTACACAAGTACCATTCTCTCCAGGACATCCTGGTGCACTCTTCCTTCACTCCCAACACCCACCCTATAGTCCCACGGAACCTTCCCCTGCAACTGCTGAAGGTGTAATACCTGCCCATTTACCTACTTCCCTCCTCAGTATCCAAGGGCCTAATTATACTTTCCAGGTGAAGCAGCACTTCATCTGTACTTCTCACAATCTAGTTTACTGCATTCACTGCTCACAACATGGTGTCCTTTACATTAAAGAAGAGAAGCATAGACTAGGTGACTGCTTTGCATAACATCTACATACTGCCTGCAAAACAAAAAAAAAGACCCTGAGCTTCCAGTTGCCTGCCACTTTAACATTACCCTGTCCCCTTGCCAACCATACCTCAGGCTTGCTGCACTGCTCCAGCAAAGCTAAGTGCAAGCTGGAAGAACAGCACTTCATTTTCTGCTTACAGACCCTGCAACATTCTGGAATCAATATAGAGTTCAATAATTTTTGGGCTTGAATTTACCCCATGTCCTCGCCCCCTACCACACGCACCAGGCCATGTTATCACACAGGAGAAAATGAGAATGCTGGAGATCAGAGTCAAAAAGTGTAGTACTGGAAAAGCACAGCCAGTCAGACAGCATCTAAAGAGCCGGAGGATCGAAGTTTTGAGCGTAAGCTCTTCATCAGGACTTGTTATCACATAGTCTGCCATTACACACTACCTATTGTTAACCACTAACAGTCTCCATTAACAGCTATTCACCCTCCCAGCCAGATCGTTATTGAGTCTTTTGTCTATCCAACTGTTCTTCTCTCTCCTTCCCCACCTATCATTTACACCTTACCCCTTCTCTCCTCGAGATGTCTCATCACCTGACACTAACATTAAAACATAACCTTTGAGGCAACAACCTAAGGTGTATTTAGATTCCTGCCGGCACAAAACGATTGCTGATATTCAGTTATACAGTCACAGAGTTGACAAGAAACAGACTCTTCAGTCCAACTCATCTATGTCAACCAGATATCTTAATCTGGTCGCATTAGCCCATATCACTCTAAGTTAGATAGATAAAGCTAGATAACAGGCCCTTCGGCCCAACAAGTCCACACCGACCCTCCATAACACTAAGGGCAATGTAGC
This sequence comes from Chiloscyllium plagiosum, assembly GCF_004010195.1. NCBI lineage: Eukaryota > Metazoa > Chordata > Chondrichthyes > Orectolobiformes > Hemiscylliidae > Chiloscyllium > Chiloscyllium plagiosum. Next base: position 46,998,972 of record NC_057722.1, on the reverse strand, counting down.
ATGGCCAAATCACCTAACCTGCACATTTTTGGAATGTGGGAGGAAGCCAGAGCATCCGGAGGAAACCCACGCTGATACGGGGAGAATGTGCAAACTCCACACAGCCTGAAGCAGGAATTGAATCTGGGTCTCTGGCACTGTGAGGCAGCAGTGCTAACCACTGTGCCACTATGCCAGCCAAGGTTTTCCTAATCATGAACCCATCTAGATACCTTTTAAATGCTGTAATTGTACTAGCCTCCACCACTTCTTCTGGCAGCTCATTCCATACACACATCACCCTCCCCAAAGGTCCCTAGTTAGGCTTACTATTTCCTGTACCACAGGAGTTTCTAATCTTGCAGGTCTGCTTGGGACATGTGTCAGCCATACAACATTCATAGTTTTGTAGGTGAAGCTGTAGACTTATAATACATCTGGGGTTTGACGGCGAAGAAACAAAAAGATACTCTTAACTACTTTACCCCAATGTTCAACTTGACCACCCTAATTAAGCTATTGAGTGAAAGTGAAATATTTTTAACAAATATACAGTAAGTCTCAAAAGTTGGTCTAGTGTCACTCAAGCAAGGCTTCAGCCTCTCACTCCTCCTCCAGAAAAGAGCCATTTTAATTCAGCGATTCAAGAACACGCCAGAGTGACACCAAATTCACTGTCTCATAAAATCCTAATCCTGCAAGCAACCGGAGAGTACACTGAAAATAATCTTTCTATATGTACATATGCACATAACAGAAGCAATCAGAAGGTAGTTTTAAACAAACGACGGTTTACTTGGCGCTCAGGGCGTCCATTTTAAAAGAGCACGTCCATCATTCTGCCTTTTTGAGAAATACACGAGCTGTTGATTCGCTGCCTGGAACACTGATCGGCCCTGATTGGCTAATCCTTCTGACGATCGGCTCGGTGTGCGGCCTGAGGCGGCGATTGGTCACGGAAATGGCCACGCCCTCTTGTGCGAGAGCCGGAGACGCGATTGGTTGTCCGTGGTGGGCGGGGACGGCGTCCGGGTTTTCGATTGGTGGGAACGCATCACGTGGAGGGGTTGATGTATGTCAAAGCGTGACGTTTGCGGTGGCTTTTTCTTTTGGTGCGCAGCTCGCGGGGAGAACAGCGACACGTGGGATCGCTCCGTCTGCTCGAGCCGACAAACAACGTTTATCAAGATGGTGAAACTCGCCAAGGTGAGGGCGCTATTCTTGTCAGGCCGGACGTGCGATCTGCCAGGTTATTTATGGCGTTCGGCTGAAGAGCCTCGGATCTGACGGCAGTGAATCGGGGCACGAGCGAGTTTCATAATGGGTCCCCAAGCGCTGGCAAGATCGAGGCCCCTGGACCGCGTGTTAGCCTCGGCCTACCACCAACCCCCTCCCCAACTCCAACCCCACCGCACGCTCGCTATCGTGTGCACGCACACGCTGGGGGGAGGACATCAGGTGGCTCCTTCCTTTCACCGTCCGATCCCATCCTTTTTCCCCACGGGCCTCGCGTCTGTTTTGAAGCCGCTCCCTTCGCTCGGGCCATCCAAACTCCGGGCTCGTCCTCTCCGTCTCTTCCACGTGTGGGGGCCGCGATGGTGCGCGGGGCTGGCACTCCGGTGTTCCTGTTCACCGTGGCCGGTACATCGCACGTGTCTAAAGGGACACGCTTGCTTTTACCGACGTCCGTGTCTTAGTTTTGATTTTGTTTTAAGTCGATTTCGATCTTCCACCCCACGTTTCTTTGCACCCTGGAAAGAAATCCGCCTTGTTCAGGCGGAACACGTGAGGTCTTGAATGCATGCTGACCATTTCAGGCGGCCTCCTGATCGCTTTTGCTCGCTTGGAAGTTGTTTGTGCATTACTACTGAACCATCCCTAATAACCATTTAGAATATTTCGTAAGTTTGTGGTCGATTATTGTTACGAGATTTTGTAGGCCTGCAAGCAAGAAAATCATTATTTAGACATGTTTTTTAGAGTATGCCAGAATTACTTTATGGGCAGTGAAATGCTTTTGAAGTGTAATTGCTATTTCGTAAAATACCACGAACGGTTGCGGGTGATCAAACCAAAAAGGCGAGTTGTAGTGTGATACTTGAGCAGCAAATAGTTATTTAAAATAATAAACTTGTACCAAGTTGCTTGCTCTGATCCAAAATAACTTGCTTGTGCTGGGAGTCACAAGTAAAACCCGAATGCTGGAAATCCTCAGGTCTAACAGCATCTGTGCAAAGAAGAAGTTAATATTTCATGTCACAGACCTTATTAGAATTCTGTTGCTTTTTCCCCCAGTATAGAGTAATACAGACATATAGCACAGAAACAGACCCTGCGGTCCAACTCATCCGTGCTGACCAGATATCACAACCCAATCTAATCCCACTTGGCCCATATCCCTCCAAACCCTTTCTATTCATATACCCATCCAGATGCCTTTTAAATGTTGCAATTGTCCTAGCCTCCACCACTTCCTCTGGCAGCTTGTTCCATAGATATGCCACCTTCAGTGGAAAAAGTTGCCCCTTAGGTCTCTTATATTTTTCCCCTCTCAGCCGAAACTTTTGTCCTCTAGTTCTAGACTTTCCCACCCCATGGAAAAGAATTTGTCTATTTGTCCTATCCATGCCCCTTATGATTTTATAAACCACTATAAGGTCATCCCTCAGCCTCTGACGTTCCAGGGAAAACAGCCTCACCCTCTCCCAATAGCTCAAATCCTTCAACCCTGGCAACATGCTTGTAAATCTTTTCTGAACCCTTTCAAGTTTCACAATATCTTTCCGATAGGAAGGTGACCAGAATTGCATGCAATATTCCAACAGTGGCCTAACCAATGTCCTGTACAGCCGCAACATGACCTTCCAACTCCTGTACTCAATCATCCTCATACCAAATGCCACCTTCACCTGCGACTCCACTTTCAAGGAAGTATGAACCTGCACTCCACGACTTCTTTGTTCAGCAACACTCCCTAGGACCTTACCAGTAAATGTATAAGTCCTACTAAGATTTGCTTTCCCAAAATGCAGCACCTCACATTTATGTAAATTAAACTCCATCTGCCACTTCTCAGGCCATTGGCCCATCTGATCAAGATCCCATTGTAATCTGAGTTAACTGTCCTTGCTGTCCCATGCATCTCCACTTTTGCTCTCATCAGCAAACTTATTAACTATACCTCTTTACTTGTTTTATCCTTCAGGCAGGTAAAAAGCAAGGAAAACCTAAAAAGGCTGCCCAGCCACCACCCCCTGAAGAGTTTGAAGAGTCCACTTCGGGGGAGGAAAATGAAGAGGTGGTAATTACTATATTCCAGTCAAAATTCAGTTGTGATTTTGTATTAAGCCCATCAAGTCTCCCAAGTGGGCAGGTTACTTAATGCTATTTCTTCACATCTCCCTGCAGCCTTGCAGAATTCCATTATGCCCTATTCCATTACCTTGGATGCAGTGTGGTAGTGTAGTTGAGATGTTAATCCACTTATGGTGTGAACAGTTTTTCTCTCTATTCTGCCCAGGCACCCAGTGATTCTTGAATGCCTTTTTCAAGTCTCATCTCAGCTTTTTCTCCGAGACCTTCAAGATCCAACTTGTGACTAAAGTTTTTCATCCTTGAAACTGTATTTGTAAACTTGTTTTGCAGTTTTTTCAATGTCTTCACACTTCTTTAAGTAGGATGTCTAGAATTGAATTCAGGCCATATTGCACTACTGTTTTGCAATATTTCACTATAGTCTTCTTGCTTGAGTACTCAGTGACCCAATTAATAAAGCCAACGCTATTGTAAACTTTACTAAGTGCTATCTAAATCTGTTGTGTAACTTAATGACTTTTATGCATATACACCCAGTTCCCTCTGCTCCTTTCAATTGGTACTATTTGTTCTCTGCCGTATTCTTCCAATCAATAAGTTAGAGTCCTAGAGATATACAGTGGAAAAGTGGCACTGGAAGCACACAACACGTCCGGCAGCATCTGAGGAGCAGGAGAGACGATGTTTCGGACTTAAGCCTCTTCATCAGGAATGTTCCTGATGAAGGGCTCATGTCCGAACCATTGACTCCCCTGCTTCTCAGATGCTGTCTGATGTGCTGTGCTTTTCCACTCTGATATCTAGCATTTGCAGTCCTGACTTTCTCAGAGATGCAACATGGAAATAGACCCTCCAGTCTAACTGATCTCTGATGCCCAGAGATCCCATATTAATTTAGTCCTAATTGCCATCAACTGCCCCATGTCCCTGCAAACCCTTGCTATTTGTATACCCATCCAGATGTCTTTTAAGTATTGTAAGTGTACTAGCCTCCACCACTTGTAAATGTTTTCTGAACCCCATCAAGTTTCACAATATCCTTCCAATATGAGGGAGACTCAGAATTATGGACAATATGCCAAAAGTGGCTGAACCACCACCTATACAACGGCAATATGAACTCCCAACTCCTATGCTCAGTCCACTATGTCTGCATGGATAGAGGATTGGTAGACAAACAGGAAGGAAAGAATGTGGCTAAGTGAGTGCTATTCTGTTTGGCAATCCGTGACTACTGGTATGCCTCAGGTTTCAGTGTTGGGACTACAATTATTTACAACTTGTATGGATGATGTGAATTGAGGACCACGTGTAGGTGAGTGGAAAACAAAGTGTTCAGAGGACTATGAAACTTTGCAGAGGAATGTAGATACTTTGAGCGAGTGGGCAGAGGTCTGGCAGATGGAATACAATGTTGACAAATGTGAAATCATCCATTTTAGTAGGAGTAACCGTAAATAGAATTATTACTTGAATGGTAAAAAGATGTAGCATGCTGCTATGCAGAGGGACCTGGGTGTCCTTTTACATGAATCACAAAGTTGCTGTGCAAGTATAACAAGTAATTAGGAAGGCAAATGGAATTTTGTCCTTCATTGCTAAAGGGATTGAGTTAAAAGCAGAAGTTATGTTGCAGCTGTGCAAGGTACTGGTGAGGCCACACTTGAAGTATTTTGGTCTCCTTACTTGAGAAAGGGTGTGGAGGGTCTGCAGAGGAGGTTCACCAGGTTGATTCGATGTTGTTGGGGTTGGCTTATGAGGAAAAATTGAGTAGACTGGAATTCTATTTATTGGAATTCAGAAGAATGAGAGGGGATATTATATAAAATGTACAAAATTATGAAGGGAATAGATAAGATAGAAGTAGAGAGGATGTTTCCATTGGTAGGTGAAGCTAGGACAAGAGGGCATAGCCTCAAAATTAGAGGGAGCAGATCTAGGACTGAATTGAGAAGAAAATTCTTCACCCGGGTGTTAATCTATGGAATCCCTTGCCCAGTGAAGTAGTTGACGCTACTTCAGTAAATGTTTTTAAAGCTAAGGTAGCTTTGTTGTTAACAATTAAGGGATATGGTAAGACTGCGGGTAAGTGGTTCCGAGTCCATTAAAAAATCAGCCATGATCTTATTGAATGGCTTGAGGGCCAGATGGCCTACTCCCTCTCCCAGTTTGTATGTTGTCTGTTTTTGGAAAATACAGCATCTCCCACAAACTCCATTTGATCCCCTTGTACTCCGAATAAACCTTCTTTGCTGTCCACTATGTATCCACTTTTAATATAATCTGCAAACATATTAACAATGCCTTCTATGTTCACATCCAAATCCTTTATATAAATGACAAAAAGTAGTGGACCCAACACCGATCCTTGTGGCATATGACTACACCACTTGACATTGAACTTTATCGACAACAAGACTCTCCTCTTTCACTGACAACTATCCTTTTGAAGTTCTGTGCTTGGTTGCAATGGTTCAAATTAGTTGTATAGCGGTGATGTTTTAAACTGATTCTTTGGGAATTTATTTTCTTGAATATGGAATGAAGCTAACTAAAATTTGGTATTTGTCCCAATTATGTTATTTCTGACCAGACTTGGGCATGTTGAATGTATTACTGCTTGTATTAATCTCATTTCATTTAAACAATGTTGATTTAGGAATTGCCAGCACCCCCTGTTAAAAAGGTTAAGACTCCACAATCTTCCAACAAAAAAAATGGTAAAGCTGTAAAGAAAGAGAGTAGCGAGGAAGACTATGTCGAGGAGGAAGATGAGGACGATGATTCTGGTAGGTTAATGAAAGCTGCAGTACTTGTTATCTAATCTTGCCTCCTTTAGCCTAGTAAAATGTTCCAAGGTATTTTCGCTGGATTATTGGTTGAAACTTAGTCTTTGTATGACATGATAGAAACAGTCCCAAAAATCCTTAACATTCAGCATCTTTAGTCGATTAACACTTAATCAAGAGACAGATCTAAATAACAACATATAATCAAGAAAAATACACTCGTACGTTTACACAAGAAAACCAGTGAGGTTGAGTTTTAAAATGCCACTTAGCTGCTCCCTTGCTGTGAATTACCACACCGTGTTTTCTCCAATGTTGGCTTTGAATTTCACGGTTTGTCTGTTTTTCTTAGAACTCCAATGGTTAGAGACACTTAGACAGCAGTGGCAGAAGCTGTGCAGTTGAGACAGCTGCGTAGGTCTCTTTTCTCCCTTTGAATCACTACCCTTTTTTTATAAAGTATTGTTGTTTTCATGTTTTTTTAAGTTCTAAAACAATGCATCAGCTTCTAAAACAGTAATTACTGCTCCTAGAATTTGAGGAAATTGGCTCCAAAAAGGAGCAGCTTTGTAATAAATGGAAACAAGACTATGGTAGCAATCCTCGAAACATTCCCAAACAAATATATGGCAAGACAGAATAAATGAGATTGAGAGAGTGTGGATTCAGCCAGGCATCTGCAATGAGACCGATTTAATAAATAATGTTGAGTAGACCGTGCCTGCAATTAAAGAAGTCATACCTGAACATTTTTATTTCAGCAGAAGCATCTGAAGAGAAACCTGTTCCTAAGCATGCAGCTGTAATGATTAACAAAGCAAAGGAAGAGTCAGATGAAGATGAGGATGGTAAAGAAAATTTTACTGTATGGAGAAGCCAGTTTGAAGCTTACTTATTTGAATTAATTTAACTAGATAACTTGGAATACAGAAGAATCTCAATTATCCAAATTTCAGATTATCTGGCAAGATCCCGATGCTTGGTTAAAATATGTCATTCGATTAATCAAACAAAATGCTCCCTTCTTCTGTCCTTCAGATAATTGAGGTTCCCCTGTAGACAGGGCCTGATAGATATTTGTAGCTCACAGATTCAGTTCTGCAAGATCTGCCATCTTGTATGAGATTAGGTTGTGCTGCTTCATAATTTCTTTATAATCGATCAACACGCATTGGCAATTGCTGAAGTTGAATACTGTATCTTATAACTGACATATCATAATCACTCTTCAAGAGCTGGGAAATCATGTCTCATGAACTTGATTGAGATTTTTAAAGAAGTAACAAAGGATTGAGGGCAGAGTGCCGGATGTAATTTATTTGGACTTCTGTAAGGGGTTTGACAAGGTTCCCCATAGGAGACTAGTCAGCAAGGTTAGATCACATGGAATACAGGGAGAACTAGCCATTTGGATACAGAACTGCTTGAAGGTAGAAGGTGGTGGTGGGGGTTGATTTTCAGACTGAGGCCTGTGCCCAGTGGTGTGCCATAAGGGTTGGTGCTGCGTCCACTACTTTTTGTCATTTTATATAAATAATTTGGCTGTGAAGATGGGTATAGTTAGTAAGTTTGTAGATGACACCAAAATTGGACAACGAAGAAGGTTACCTCCGATTACAACGGGATCCTGATTAGATGGGCGAACGGGCTGAGGAGTGGCAGATGGAGTTTAATTTAAATAAATAGGAGGTGCTGCATTTTCAGAAAGCAAATCTTAGCAGGACTTGCACACCTTAATAGTAAGGTCCTATGGAATGTTGCTGAACAAAGAGACCTTGGATTGCAGGTTCATAGCTCCTTGAAAGCAGAGATGCAGATAGGTAGGACAGTGAAGAAGGCATTTGGTATGTTTTCCTTTATTGGTCAGAGCATTGAGTAAAGGAGTGGAAAGATCATGTTACGACTGTATCAGACATTGGTTAGACCACTTTTGGAATATTGTGTGCAGTTCTGGTTTCCTTCTTATCGGAAGGATGTTGCGAAACATGAAAGGGCTCAGAAAAGGTTTCCAAAGATGTTGCCGGGGTTGAGCTACAGGGTGAGGCTGAATAGGCTGGGGCAGTTTTCCCGGAGCACTGGAGGCTGAGGGGTGACCTTGTAGAGGTTTATAAAATCATGAGGGGCATCAGTCGGGTAAATAGATAGTCTTTTCCTGAGATGTGAAAGTCCAGTACTAGAGGACATAGGTTTAGGCTGAGAGGGCAAAGATAAGAGACCTAATGGGGCCATTTTTTCATGCAGAGGATTGTGCGTGTTGCCGGAGGAAGTAGTGGAGTCTGGTACAATTGCAACATTTAGAAAGCATCTGGATGGGTAAATGAATAGGAAGGGTTTATAGGGATATGGACCAAGTGCTGGTAAATGGGACTAGATGAGGTTAGCATATATGGTCAGCATCGACGCGTTGGATTGAATGGTCCGTTTCCATGTTGTACTTCTGTATGACTAGACACATGAACAGGCAAGGAATAAAATGATACGAACCATCTGCAGGTATATGGGATTTTTTCAGAATGGCATGGTAGTCAGCACAGACGTGGGTTGAAAGGCCTGTTCGTGTTCTTTATCTATGGGTGTGTCCATCCTATTCTGTTTTTTTTTTGCAGTAGATGTTCAGGCCAAAATGGTGAGAAAATGCTTAAGTTTAAACCAGTTGCAGAAAGGGAGCAAGGAAAGTCAAAATGAAAATTTCAAACGAAAGAAAGCTAATTTCATTGTTGAGCAAAGGTAGAGTATCCAAAGCTATTCTGGAAGACAAAGGACGGAGGTTGCAGTTAAGCAAACCACATCAAAGCAATATTACATCCCAAAAAAGTGATAGAAACGCTACCGAATAATGTGTATATGTAATTGAAACAAAAGGACAAAATTGGTTTTGGGTGGTATAAAAAGGACCTTTTTTTTATTTTTTGTTACTGAGGACAGGGATCTCATTGAGGCACAGGATATGAGTAAAACATTCAATGTGTGCTGTGGCTCTGTTTTCTAGAAGATATAGTAAATGATACAAAAGATTTGCACATCCAGATGCCATCCAACCTAGCTACTAAGCAGGCTTAAGTAATAGTGGAATAAGATGTAGCAATAATATTTCAACAGATATTTAATGTCTCTCAGAATTATTTGGAGAAAGTGCCTACCAGTAAGGGTTTGTTATTGATTTGGATATGTAATTAGCCAAGGTGCAGAAACTAGTGGGAAACAAGATGAACTGTAGAGAATTATGCTACCAAATTTCCTGAGGTTCATATGTGAAGAGTTTGCTTTCTTGCTTATAACCTGGTGTTGAGAAAGGATGAGCTTTGAAGTTCAGATGACTTACAAGCTCGGTGACCTGGTAAGTAGTGAACAAAACCTGCAGAGACCTGAAGGGTCAACATAGATCTGGATTAGAGTGATGTTGGAAAAGCACAGCAGGTCAGGCAGCATGCGAGGAGCAGGAAAATTGACGTTTCAGGCAAGTTGGATTTGTTGACAAAGCATGTAGGTTAGTTGCCTTTGTAAATAACACAACTGCAAGTAACCTGTGCTGAAACATCACAGCACCAGTTGAATATCAACTGGGATTTGTGTATACGTCTAGGTATGAACTTTTTGGCAAGGCTGCTTTTGATGTATACCAGGGATGAGGAAGTTCATATATTGTAGAGACTTTGGAGAAAACAACTGCAACTGTTAGGCTTGTCTAATATAGTTATTTAAAATTGCGAAGATCTAATTCCTTTGGCAAACTAGTGAAGAAATTGAAATAATTGGTAAGAAGAACCAGAAGAATGACGATAATTTTCAAGTGGACATACGCTTGAAGATTAGTGGTTTGTGAGTTTTGCAGGAAAGATTTGTTTGTTTGAACACAGCGGGCAGTCTATTTAATGGTGATGGCCTCCTGTAATATTTTAGTTGGAGGTGCTTCTTTCTCTGCCTGCTCTGGTTGAATAACTTAGCACCCTATCTGCATTTTAGTGTAGTTATTGGTGGTCTGGTTCTTTAAAGGTTCTAACTATTATGACTCTTGAATGCCTTTAAGACCATATTTGTGTTGTTTAAACATTTTTTTCAATTCAAAGAATCTGGGGAAGAAGAGGCAATGGATGTTGCACCACCACCCAAGGCAAATAAAGCTGGCATGGTGAAAGCTCAGGAAGATGATGAGGATGAAGAAGATGAGGATGAAGATGATGAAGAAGAAGAAGAAGAAGATGATGATGAAGATGAAGATGATAAAGAGGATGAAGAAGAAGAAGAAGAAGTTGGTAAGTTCAAATATCATGTGGCAAAATATGCAATCCCAAATGGGAATTTACATTTTTTGTCCAGGTCTTGTGATATTTTTCTAAATACTGATGCTCATTCACATCATACACAAGCCACAATTGCAGTGATTGTAACGGAGTCCACCCCCAGGTGGACTGCATAGAGTATGAGTTCCTTGACTGGGGTTTTTAACCTGGTTCAGTTAGGGAGCTGTGGCTGTCAGAAGTTCTGTTCACCAAGAGCTGTCCCTGAGGAAGGTGGACCGCTTTCAAGTTATCCAAACGCCAGTTATCTGAATTTTGGATTATCCTAACAAGATCTCGAGATCCCGAATTGTGGCTAAACTGTGTTATCTGAACATTCAATTATCTAAACAAAATGCTTGCCACCCGTATCATTGGGATAATTGAGGCTGCCCTATAGTGTGCATGTGTAAATAAAGGGTGACTTGGTGACAGGTGCCTCTGGAGTTATTTCAACAATGTTGAAAGAAACTAGAATTAGTTTTATCAGTGTGATGGTCTGGAATATTCTAAAGGTTTTTGGCCACTGTCAGAAACCTGTCACAGTTGCTGAATGTTTGTACCTTACAAATGTACTTTGTAAGTGAATGATGTTCACAAACCTCATCCCTTTGGGTAGTTTTTCGAGTAAAACAAATGTATAACAAAGTCATACACATCAAAATGTTTGTTCGATGTCTGCTAAGGTCTCTGCACCCAAGTTGGTAGGAGCTGCTTTTCATTTTTCTGTTATTTGATCAATCCATCTGTAATGTTCCCACTTCTTGAGTAAATGGCCTGCAATGCAGACATTTGCATGGTATGCCAGTCTGTGTGCCACTGTATTGGAAATCCTTTCAGTAGTACAGGATTAAATATCCATGCAATAACTACATGAAATCTTACTTCAGTAAGAAGGACAAAACTTAAAACTATTAGGGCAGTGTATTATCTTAAATTAATAATTTGATTTGACTGAATTTTTGCAGAGATTGCTGTACCAACAAAAGCTGGAAAGAGAAAGAAAGTGGAACAGAAGTCAGTGACTCCAGCTAAGAAACAAAAGTCTGACAGTGATGGTGAGTGTGTTTTAATCATAAATCTGTACTGAAATCCACCTTATATGTTTACATGTTACTGTAACAATGGAAAATCATTTGAAAACAATTCTGAAAACTCTGGTAAATGGACACCAATCCAAATGAGACTTAGCACTGGTGACCAGGATTGTGAGAGATTTAGAATCACAAGTTAACGATGTGAAGGTTCTGCTACGGCAACTCTACCGTTCCTCAAGGGAGCTTGTAGAGTTTGGCAACTTTTTAAAAACGTGAACAATTTTTAAATTATTTAATAAATTTTAGAAACCCCAAGACCCAGAATTTTTAAGCCCAACCATGTGGGAAATTGCGATGTGTCTGGTGGATTGGATAACTTGCACGGGTAGTGTACAAATAATGTTCAAATTCATATGTAACACAAAAATCAAGATCCTGATAGAACTTATCTGAATTGTTATATTGCATTTATTTTCTTAAACTGTATATACAAGTGCAGATGGTTTGCACCAATTCCCCTATGAAGCAGGGTTTTTAACTTTTGTAGATATAATTTTCATAGTAATGAATTCCTGTACAAAAATATTGGAGGATGCAGATTAATGATCCATATCATAAAACAAATGTTCATCCTAAAAATAATAAAATATGATTTGTGTCCAATGCAAAGTAAGTTAAGAATTCGTGACACCATGTTCAATTAGCAAGCCCTAAGTTTTTTTGAACAAGTGAAGTGTAATTTTGGGTCAAAAGATGTTGACTGCAAAGATTCTTGTTCTGCTTTAGGAAAGTTGCAGCTTACCAGAAGCAATTTTCCCTGGGGCTCTGAAGAGGTAAATAATTTGCAGCCATAAAGTGCTGCTAACAGAATTTTGTAATTTCATTCTGGTGTTTCCCATACTTTATTTTGCTTGCTTTAATTTGAAATAGTCGCTAACTGCTAGCTTCCAAGAGTACATCAATAGGAAGCCTGGAAGTACGATAGCTTTAGGAATTAAATTTCTTCATATGACTAACTTTTTTTCTGTTTGCACAGAGGATGATCATCAAAAGGGACTTAATACTGAAGAGTGTGATGTTTCTTTGTTCTGATGTGCCAGTAGTATGCATTATGATATATTGAAGGCTCAAAATTATGCACACTGAGTTTTCTTTCTGCTTTGTCAAAGAATCGTTCTCACTGTTTGTTGGAAACTTGAACTCTGAAAAGAATTTTGAAGAACTAAAAAAAGCCCTGAATGGTTTCTTCACCAAAAAGAAACTGTCAGTCATTGATGTCCGAATTGGATACACCAGGTAATGTTTGAACTCTGTGTTATATGAACTGGTTTTCAGGAACATGCCCAACTGGGGGAACCACTAATAGAGACTTTGGGCAACTTCAGTTATTTTACTGATTAAGTTATTAACTGATGGTGATTTAATAGTTAGGGGAGAAAAAAAGATCAGGGTGGCATGGTTGCTCAGTGGTTAGCACTGATGCCTCACAGCACCAGGGACCCAGGTTTGATTCCCGCTTCTGTGTAGAGTTTGCATATTCTCCCCGTGTCTGCGTAGCTTTCCTCCAGGTGCTCCAGTTTCCTCCCGCAATACAAAAAGCTGTGCGGGTCAGATAAATTAGCCATGCTAAATTGCCCTTAGTATGAGGAGCATTATTCGGGGGGGAAATAGGTCTTATTAGGTCATTCTTTGGCGGGTCGGTGTGGACTTGTTGGACTGAAGGGCCTGTTTCCATATTGTAGGGAATCTAATCTAATCTAAACATGCATCAGGATTGACCCTGGCTGATTTGTTTACCATAGAAATAAATGCACTGCTGACTGTTCACTGGTTTTAAAGGGTGGCTGGCCAGCATAGTCTCCTAAGAAGATTTAAATTTGAGTCTTTTGACTAATCTGTCTGAGAATTCGTGGAGATTTTCCACAGTTTCAAAACAGTCTTGAGTGGATATGGCAGTGGATAAACTTTGTTTTTGAGTGGCTACATTTGATCTGTTAAGTTTGTCTTGTGTTTATGTGCAGTTAAGTTTTTTACAACGAGTGTATCATGTCTTAATGTAGGAAGTACGGTTACGTGGACTTCGAAACCAAAGAACAACTAGAAAAAGCATTGAAATTCAATGGAAACAAAGTGCTGGGCCTTGCAGTCAAACTTGACAAAGCACGCAGTAAAGAAAGCAATACAAGTGCCAAAAGAGGTATGAATGATCTGGCTTTTATTTTGTCATATTTTCACATACCAACTTGTACATCTAGTCAGTAGTTTGAATTTATTTAAATGGACATTGTGAGCAACATCCACTTGACTGATCATCAAATTGGTAATTTTGATTTACTGGATTGGCTGGATGTGTCACGGAAAACGTTTGATGTAGTAAAGAGTGTTGGGTTAAGTTCAAACAGGATGAAGAGGAAAAGAATTGTATGCCCATTTTTTGCCAGAATATTATAGCGATTTGGTCCTGTTACTTATCGATTTTATGTTTACGTAACTTGACGAAGAAACTGATTTTTTTTTTGCAGAGAGAGACTGCAGGACGTTGTTTGTCAAAAATCTCCCTTTCAAGATAACACAAGATGACCTGAAAGAGATTTTTGATAATGCAATTGATATTAGAATTCCTGTTTCTCGTGATGGTTCAAGTTCACGTGGGTACGTTTTAAAATTTTAATTTTGATGGTTATGCATTCAAAACATGGTTTCTAAGCAATAGATTGACTGTCTGTCTTGAATTCAGCATTGCATACATCGAATTTGAAAGTGAAGCTGCGGCAAATTCAGCATTGGAAGAGAAACAAGGCACTGATGTTGATGGTAGGGCCATCGTTATTGATTTCACTGGGGACAAGAGTATATTAAATGTGAAGGCTGGACAAACACAACCAAGTAAGTGTTTTAATTTTGATTGCTAAACATGAAGTTCACTTAGAAACATCATGACAATGGTTCAAAATACAAATGATTTTTTTGAAAGCTGGATATGATGAATGTCTGTCTGAAACACATGATGAACCTTCTTTGCAGAATTCCTCTAGATAGTCAAGTACTGATCCAACTTTGGCTTTTGAAGACAAAACTGTATTGAAAATTGAGGAGCTAATATTGACGTACTTTAGTTTCATTTCATTTTATTTCAGATTCTGATACACTCGTTGTAAATAACTTGGCGTATTCTGCAACAGAAGATACCCTCCAGAATATTTTTGAAAAAGCATCATCAATCAAAATTCTAGAAAAGAATGGCAAACCAGTAGGGTAAGATTAATGGAATGTCTAAAGCACTGAGAATCCTGAAAGTCTATGTAATGTGCCTTTAAAGCTGCAGATGCTCTCTCAAGAGCCAATATTTGATCTTTTTTTTTTAACTTCAATGTTACTATTCCAACAATGTAACTTTCCCCAGCTTAGAGTTCTTTTCATGAAAGACTGAAATTTTGTTTTTAATTTGCAATTGTTCCAGGATTGCATTTGTTAAATTTGATTCCATTGAGGATGCTAAAGAAGCTCTGGAGAATCATAGCAATACAGAAATAGAGGGGAGAGCCGTGAGATTGGATTTCAGCAGTCAAAGGCACAGGAGTGGGGATGGTAAGATGCTGACGATTTGTCCGCTTGCAACTTTTCAATTTCTCATTAATTAGTTCACATTCAGTACAAGTATATTTATTTGCTGATCATGATAACTTCTAGGTCCTAGCAAGACATTGTTTGTTCGTGGCCTTTCTGATGAGACAACTGAAGAAACTTTAAAAGAAGCTTTTGAGGGTGCTGAGAATGCTAGAATTGCAGTAGACAGGGAATCTGGAAGATCAAAAGGGTATGTCAACTTAATAACCCCTTCCATGCCTTCTCATTGAGCTCCTTGCTGTCGAAATTGTGACAGTGAATGGATTCGCAAGAGAAGAATAGTAAACTACAGGCTGCCTCATTTTGAAAGAATGGTGGCTAGTCTGTCACACTTAATATAAAATTTGTCTATTTCACAAGTTGTAATGAAATTTTTTAAACAGCTTTTTTTTTTATATATTTAATTTTTCTTTTACTGGAGGAAATTTCTGCAGTAGTGTTTTTAAAATGCTGTTACTTTGCTTTTAGTTTTGGCTTTGTGGACTTCCCATCAGAAGAAGATGCAAAATTAGCTAAGGATGCGATGGAAGATGGAGAAATTGATGGATGCAAAATTATGCTTGACTTTGCTCGACCAAAGGGTGACAACCAACGAGGTGGTCGGGGTGGTAGAGGTGGTGGAGGATTTGGAAGAGGTCGAAGAGGTCGTGGCGGATTTAGTGGCAGAGGTCGTGGTGGCCGAGGCGGTGGTCGGGGTGGATTTGGAGGTATGAAACTAGGGGTTTTGTGATTTGTTCAGATACCACCACAAAAGTTTGCAAGTCTTCCCTGGAGACTTGAGTGACTCTTGCTTTTGGATGAAAACAGTTTTCAGTGCAGTTGGCTGTGTTGCTTTTCATTAATTCCAATGCTTAGATGCAGCAGTAAAGTTTCAAAATTCTTCTCAAAACTCAGTGAATTTTCATTTTTCTGTCTGAGTTGAATATTGTCCTTGCAGTGTCGAGACCGTGTTGCTGGAAGAGCACAGCAGGTCAGGCAGCATCCGACAAGCAGGAGAATCAACGTTTTGGGCCGAAGTTCTTCATCAGGAAATTAGCCCCTCCTGATGCCCGAATGTTGATTCTCCTGCTTGTCGGATGCTACCTGACCTGCTGTGCTTTTCCAGCAACACTGCCTTGAACCTGATCTCCAGCATCTGCAGACGTCACTTTCTCCTATTGTCCTTGCATATCAGTAGTCTGGTAACCTTGCTCTTCCGAATATAGTCCAGTAGAACCGAGGCCACCTGTAATGGTGTACCTGTTCAAACTGTGTTCCATGCAGCCCTTTTCTGCCATTTTTTAGCTCAGCATTTTACTGAAACACCACATACTATTTAGTCCGCTCCTGGCCTGTTCCAGGGAGTTGCATTTCAGTTAGGTCATTCTGTATTGTATTGCTCATTTTCAGATTGAACTTGAATGTTCCCTTTCTTTTGTAGGATTCAGAGGTGGAAAGGTTACTCCTCAAGGAAAGAAAACTAAATTTGATTAGTGGGGCCAGTAAGACTGCTTTACCTTGTTGTGTTCAGACAGAGCCTCTGATTGCCTCATAGTTGGGACATTCCACGATTCTGCATGGACTGACTGGCTGTGCAAATTGGAGTCTGGTGGGAGCTCCTTAAGTTTCTGAATGGACTTACAATTAAGTAAAGACAGAAATTGTTGGTATATCTTTGTGCATTTTGTCAAATTTAAGTTTCCTGTTTTACCAATGTGTAAATGTATTGCTCTTTGATTTTTTTTTTAGTTACAATGTAAATCCAAAAATAATGTTTTAGAATGTTGTGCTTGACATACTGTCTACTGGATTAAAAGGACCTTATTTCACATTTTTGGTATTTAATAGTGCACATTAAATTGGCTAGTAAACTTCTTTACAGTATTGCAGAACTTGGTAAAATACCTTGCCAGAAGCACCACTAAAGGTTCCCACTGGACTTTTCAACAGTGCTGTTGGTAGTGTATACTTTGCAAACTTATGTTTTTGATGTTGTCCTGTAGCTGGATTTGCAAGCTGGGCTACTTCTCCTCTAACCATCTCCTGTTGAGTACAGTGCCCAGCTAGGATCAGCTAATGGATAAAGGCTATGAATTAATTCTAGAGCACTCTCTGCTTGTTTTAAAATTGCTTATTTTGCATTACACTGAAAATAATTTGGTCTAACCCAGCTATTTGTTTCTTGTGACAAAGCTAGCATGCAAGAAATATATGAACACTTTGATTTGAACTGAGCTGTTCAAAGTGTGGCAAGTTCCTGCTGTACAAGTTTGGTTTAAAATTTAAGTTAAGCAGTAAAATTAATTTGGTTATTGAAATATAATATAGATTATTTTTACAAAACACTGAATCTCTGCTCATGGCTCTATGTAGTTAGCAGTATTAAATGGATCAGTCAATAAGACCTGTTCAAATATATAAAAGCAAATTACTGCAGATGCTGGAAATCAGAAACAAAAACACAAAATAGGTTATGAAGAGGCCTTATTGGATTTCGTAACATTGACTGACTGTTCCTCTTTCCCTAGATAGTGCCAGGCTCTCCAGCATGTGTGTATTTGATCATGTTTTTATGAGCTGTATTAATAGCTATTTTATAAACAAACATGCTATCATCTGGCTAGTTTTTAATGATGTGTATTTTCTGATCAATCATGTCAATTCCTGAGCATTTCCCATGTCCTTTTGATATGCTGAATTCCACAAATTAGATCGGATTTGGCCCATGATGCCTGACATTTGTAGGTTTAATCTAAGATGACTGCTATTTTGTGGGTTCCCTGCAGCAGATTTTTTCTTTTTGTAAATCCTGGATTCATATTTTTGGCCATGATGATTATCCTATGGACATCCTCCTGACCTGTAACCAAGAACAGCTGTTCTAGCTGTTTAGTTTCTGATGGAGTTATCCTTCAGAAGAATTTGTAAATATCCTAATTAAAGGGATGATGCTGGTTTAGGACTGAACATGTTAACACTGGCTTGAATTGTCTGCTAAACTCTAGTACTTGTCTCATGTCTATGTTTTAGGATTGCAGATTGGAAGCACTATAGCAAGGCTCAACTGTACATATGAGATTTTTTTAGTTGTCTTAATTTTTACAAAGTATCCAAGGTGCAACATTGTAGAAAATATTTTTCTGAAAAGTGGAATAAATGGACATGTAACTCTGTTTCCCTGTTCGATGTGCATTAGTCTTTTGTAAGCTGTGAAAGAAGCCCTCAGTGGGTTTGTCAGTTTCAGACTAATGTTGATTTGCCATACCTTGGGTACAATATCAAAAATGCATCTGCGTAATATTTTATTTTTCTGTACCAAACATCCCCCACCAAAATAATTGCAGGTGCTTCCTCTAAATCCATTGTTTTTTTTTAAACAGTAAAAGGTTTGTGGCTTTCATGCACAAAATGCATTGCAATTTCTACAAAATCTATTGACTGGAGTGACTGTCTTCAAAGGTCTGTTGGAATTAACAAGTGGTGCCCAAGTTGAAATTCATTTGTTGCTTTCAAACTGAAGGTGTGCTGGTAAAACTTGCCTCAGTGTGGGATGGAGCAGTTAAAGCATGCCGAATTCACAGTGGAGTTTGTAATGATCCAGCTCAATTATGCATAATGGCCAAATGAAAACTGATCCGATCGCTGTACATGTGCCCACTGGAGAACAGTGTCAGAACATATCTCAAGGCAAGCAATCTACAGATGTGAGTGGGTGCTTGACGTGAGGTTGAGTGGAGTCTTTGAAGCAATGTGACAGGGGTATTGATTTTGGGTGAGTCAGTGGGAGCAAGAATTACTCTAATTAAATCAGACTTGAAATTAAAATTTGTTGCTGTGGTTCTGTTCGCTGAGCTGGAAGTTTTTGTTGCAAATGTTTCGTCCCCTGTCTAGGTGACATCCTCAGTGCTTGGGGGCTTCCTGTGAAGCGCTTCTGTGGTGTTTCCTCTGGCATTTATAGTGGCCTGTCCCTGCCGCTTCCGGTTGTCAGTTTCAGCTGTCCGCTGTAGTGGCCGGTATATTGGGTCCAGGTCGATGTGTTTGTTGATGGAGTTTGTGGATGAGTGCCATGCTTCTAGGAATCAGGATGTCACCTAGACAGGGGACGAAATGTTTGCAACAAAAACTTCCAGCTCGGCGAACAGATCCACAGCAACGGGCACCCGAGCTACAAATCTTCTCTCAAACTTTGAATTAAAATTTGTAGCTCAACTGTTGACTGCTACAAATTAACATGGTAAGTTGACTTTTTAAAATTTAACTGCCTCTATTTTGTTTGTTGTGAAACCTCCCCAGCCTACACAAGCTTTATTCTCTATCCTCAATCCTAGCCTATAATGCACCATCACTATTTGTTTTTGTTCCAATCTATTCTTGTTGCTAATTGATACCGCCCTCTGCATTATGCCATTTCAATTTGGGTATTCCTACTTCAGTGTGGTCAGTTTTAATGCCAAATCTGAAGGCCATAATATTCTTCATATAATAGGATTCATAATGACAGCTTAACTGGATGATGTTATGAATAGGATATTGCTAATAACTCCAAAAAATGGGAGCTTTCCATTCTCACTGTTTGATTTTTATATTGAGCCAGTTTCAGATTGCCCTAGCAAGCCACTTAGTTTTAGTTGAAGAGATATGATTGTGCTAGGCAAATGAGCATTGAGTTTGCAATTAGCTCCTAAATATTGGGAAGTTGCATTTTTTACTGGGTGATTTAATGGTTTGAAATTGTGAATGGAAATAATAAGGACAATCTAAAACTAGTTTTGGGAATCTTAGTTCATTCTTAAAGAAACTGATTAACTTGCTTTTTTTAAAAAAGAATATTAAGGCCATGATTGAATCTGCTGTGACAACTGTTGGCTCGTATATTTCAGATTTTTAGCCACTCTGTTTTTTAAAAAATATATCTCTGACTACTGTCATTTGCTGCCTCTGGTGCTCAACCCTTCTGTCAATTGAAGTGGTTTCTCTGCTGTTGAGACCCCTCAGAACTTATCAATTCTTAAGTCATCTTTGCTGACAATTGCCCCAGCTGCTGTAGTCTGTCCCTTTTATAATTAAAAGCTCCTCATACATGGAAGATTTTGTATCTTTATTTATTTCTTCCCTGTCCCTTTTTGTTATATGTTCATCTCTCTTTCAGTCTGGAGTGCATCATCAACAATAATACTTCCAAGTGAGGCTTAGCCATTTACAAGATATTTTATTCACAAGAACTATCATGCTATTGTATTCCAGGCCCCTCTTTATAAAAGTCGAGTGCGTTGCTGGAAAAGCACAACAGGTAAAGCAGCATTCAAGGGGCAGGAGAATTGATGTTTTGGGCGTAGCCTTTCATTTGATCTCCAGCATCTGCAGTCCCCTATTTGTAAAACCCCTGTTCGTGTTCATTATCTAGACCTGTGCTGTGACTTGTCTATGATTTGTATCTTTTATTTTGCATTGCCTACCCTTGCCTATCCTAACAAATTATATAATTCCACATCATTTAATTTACTGCATATTCCCTTTCAAGTTTTATCAATGTTTCAATGATAAATGTACCTTCTAACATAAGCCGATCATTGGTTATTTGCTAGATCCAAGAAGTTAATAGTTCTGATCCTGATCCATGGGGAGTTTCCCCTTGATTGCAGAGACTGTTTGCTGGCCTTTAAATTAGTGCTAATGCTTTGCTTAATGAGTCCATAGACCAATTGTTTTAATTTTGTGCCAGATTATCATTTTGAAAGACCCTTGTTTTGACTGCTGAGGTTAAGTTGATGGATCTGATTCTGGACTTAACCATTTAAATGGTGTAAACACTAAACGTTTCAAATGTAATTGGTTACAGTTCTATAAATCCATAAGACACAGGAGAGAACTTTGGCCATTCAGCTCATCGATTCTGGTCTGATAAGTTTCACATCCTCATTCTCCTACCTTTTCCTTGTAACCCTTGATCTCCTCAACAATCAAAAACCTATCTATCTCAGTCTTAAATACACTCAATGACCTGGCTTCCACAGCCTTTTATAGAGTCAGAGATCTACAGCATGGAAACAGACCCTTCTGTCCAACCCGTCCATGCCGACCAGATATCCCAACCCAATGTAGTCGCACCTGCCAGCACCCGGCCCATATCCCTCCAAATCCTTCTGATACATATAAATGTTGCAATTGTACCAGTCTCCACTACTTTCTCTGGCAGCTCATTCCATACCCATACCACACTCTGTGAAAAAGTTGCCCCTTAGGTCTCATATCTTTTCCCCTCTCACCCAAATCCTAGTTCTGGACTGCCTGACCCCAGGGAAAAGACTTTGCCTAATTACCTTATCCATGCCCTTCATAATTTTGTAAACCTCTATAAAGGTCACCCCTCAGCCTCCGTTCCTCCAGGGAAAACAGCCTCAGCCTGTCCCTATAGCTCAAATTCTCCAACCCTGGCAACATCCATGTAAGTCTTTTCTGAATCCTTTCAAGTTTCGCAACATCTTTCCAATAGGAAGGAGACCAGAATTGCACGCAATATTCCAATAGTGGCCTAACCAATGTCCTGTACAGCTGCAACGTGACCTCCCAACGCCTGTACTCCATCCTCTGACCAATAAAGAAAGCATACCAAATTCACTATTTTGTGGTAGTGAATTCAGTATGACTTCAGCTGAAGAGGTTTCTCCTCTCCATTCTTTAAACGTGCTCTGTATTCTAAGGCTGCACCCTCAGGTTGTGCCAATGGAAACCTCTTCCAAACAAATACTATGTCCAGGTTATTCAGTATTCTGTAAGTTTTCAATCGATTCACTCACTAATCTTTCCAAACTCCACTAAGTATAGATCCAGAGTCCTCAAATGTTCCTTGTATGTTAAGCTTTTCATTCCTGGACTATTTTCGTGAGCCTTCTCTGGACACACTCCAGGGCCAGTACATCCTCCCTGACACTGGGGCCCAAAACTGCACACAACACTGCAAATGTGGCCTGACCAGAGCCTTATAGTGCCTCAGAAGTACAACCCTGATTTTATATTCAAGTCTTGTCAATAAATGCAATCATTGCATTTGCTTTCCTAACTACTGGCTCAACCTGCAAGTTTACGTTGAGAGAATCCTGAGGTAAAACTTCCAAGTCTCTTTGCACTTCAGACGTTTGAATTTTCTCCCCACTTAGAAATTATCTCATGCCTTTGTCCTACCAAAGTGCATGATCTCACAGTTTCTCATGTTGTATTCCATCTTCCACTGTGCAGAACCTTGTCAAAGGCCTTCTATAGGTTAAATTGAGAATGAGGAACTTGAATAGAATCAGATATTTTAAGGAGTAAGTGATGAATCTGCTGGAACTGATGGTGCTTTATCATATAGCGAAGGTATTTTTAGAGTTGGTGTATTGTTTTGAAAGGTACCAGTCATTAATGCATTGGTGCAAAGAAGGTGGAAGGGAAACAAACAAACTAGACTAGTTAGCTTAGCATCAGATGTGGGCAAATATGTCAATATCAATATGGATGAAGTAACAAATGTGGGCAAATATATCAATATGGATGAAGTAACAAATCACTTGTAGAAGCATATTTAGTGCATATTTTACAAAGAATTGAATTTGTGGTATTGGGTGCAATTATAAATTAAGGCTAGATTAATGGAAGCAACAGTTGGAATAAATAGTGCTCTAGCTGAATACTGAAAGGACTTTGTCTACTACAAGCTGTACTAAAGATTACTGGTAGAGTAATACTTCCAAGTTGGTGGAAAACTGGGAAAATGAGAATGTAAAGGGATATGCCATATGAATGGGTAAGAAAGTGATAGATGGAATGCATTGTGGAAAGCTGTGAAGTTGCCAACTTTTTAGGAAAAGAATTTAGTGTTAAATGAGGAAAAACAACTTACAAGATAGGGTCTGAGGTAGGAAAATAGTTTTGGGCCATTGTAAGCATAGTCTTCTGAAAGCTGCCTTCTTAACGTGATAACTCCTCATTCTTCCTCTTTGGGTAATTTGTTCTGCTCTTTGCCACAGCTCAGTTTAACAGCTGTGCTTCTGGCTAAGTTGTGTGCTCCTTCAACCATGTGGGAACTGATGATTTGTGTAGAATCCTTGATGCCCAAAGAAGATATGCAAACTATAACTCTGGCATGTTGAAGCTATTTTTGAGCTGAAATAACATTAAGTACTGCAAAGAGGTGTGATAAAGATCTGTATTTTTCAGCTAGGATGAAATATTTTGGAAATTACTATTGCCATTTTGAGAAGTGATCTTTAGCAGACTTACAAAATGGCAGTTATGTATTGATGTCATACTACCCATGCACTGCAGATGGCACCCTCTATATGAAACAGTCATGAGTCAAAGGTTTACTTTATGTTGAGTTGCAGAACCTAATATTGGGGAAGTGAAGTTTAGTTATTTTTGTGGTAACTTATTATTAAATCCAGATCAAAATTGACATATTGCTAAATGAGATTTAATTTTTTTTTCCTTGGGCTGAAATGTATGAAATTTAAGACTTGAAAATGAACTAATAGGGAAAATTGAGTAAAACATTATCAACACTATATAGACTCATTTTGAAAAATGATCTATAGAAAGGTTTAATATCAGCTGTTCTGCAGCACTCCACCACAGGAGACCGAGGTGGTAGAAAAGAGGGGAAAAAACTATTGCCTGGGCTAAGATGCAGAAATGGCAAATTGTGCCTAATTAATCTGGGTTTACATAATTGTGTGGATCTCTAGGTGTAGTTTGAAAACACAATTAGACATACTATTAACACTTCTCAAATATGCGCATGCATGGAATATTTATCAATTCAACACATAATACAGTTGACCAACAATCTAGTGGTTTTCATGCTGACATGCCATATGAAAATATTTCTCTTATTGGGAAATTCCAATATTTTTGGACACATTCTTCAAGACTTGATTGTTTCTACTTTGGATAATTGCATTTTTTTTGTTCTTAACCTTGGGACACAGGCTAATTATTGCACATTAACTTATGCTGCTCCTACTAAGATGTCTATTCAAAGATTTTGTCAAGAGGTAAATATTATAGGCTGCATATTTTGCTTTGTGCTTAAAACTAGTTAATTTAAGTTCAAATATATTGGTTCTCACATTCAAATCCTAAAACTCTTAGCTTTAATTTGACTAATCTTGCAAGATTGTCCGTTTAATTCATTCAGGTATGTGTTCTGCCAACATCATGCATTAACTCTGTTTTCAAATACTTACCTTTCACCACTAATATGAAAATGTACACATCGGTTTGAAAAATTATTTCCTGACGTGCCTCATATTTAGACTAATCTTGTGATCTTAAGATAAATGGTTATTTTTTTTCTATTGCTTTTAACGTTTTTAGAAATTTCTATTGAATGAACGAACAGGTGGCTCCTTCCAAGGTCCAAGTCTCAATTCTTTATTCAACTCCAGCCAGAAATTGGAGATTATACTTGGGCCACCTCACTACTGAATTTTAATATCTTTATACTTTCCTGCTGATCAGAACTGGATGCAGTATTCAAATTCAAGTTTAATTACTACATTTGTAGCTTGAATTCTGATGTTTTGGCTATGTAGCTTAACATTATGTAAACTTCAAATTACTGTTGTCTATTGGCTGCATATGTTTAGCATCAAATCTACTACAATTCAACCTTAAGATTCTTTTTCAACTTGATCCCAAGCTATGTGAATATCATTCATAGAGCTAATATAAAAATCTGTTTAAAGTCTGTGGTGTAGGTATATAATGGTGTTATTCAAGAGGGAATTTCAGCTTTATGACGTTTGAGTCAGGATGTTGCATGACTTGGGATATTGCTGTTCCCTTGTCTGTTGCACTGTTTAGGTTGGGAAAAAGTTGTCATTGGTGCAGCTGAAAGATGACAACTCAGCAGTGCATTCTGCAGATAGGTACTCTTGCCAGGTTTCAGTGATAGGGGAATGGATGTTCATGGCATTGAGAAGTTACTTCAATGGGCTGTAGATGTTGACTTATTTTTGTTAGACTTGTACTCATCGAGGAAAGTGAAAAATATCTTGACATGCTTGAAAATGGGCAACCTTTTGGTAAGCAGTCACCAGAAAATACCCAGTCTGCAATCTGTTGTGGCTATTGCATATGTGGTTGTGACATTTCTAGTCACTGGTGATGCTAGAGATTTGCTGGTAATGTTATCAGTTATTCTGCATGAATTACAAAAAGTTAGTATGCAGCTACAGCATATAATGAAGAAAGTGAATAACATATCTTTTATAAGAGGAATTTAACATAAACTGTTTTTCGTCATTTGTATAAATGATTTGGATGTGAGTATAGGAGGTATGGTTCGTAATCTTGCAGATGACACCAAATTAAGTGGTGTAGTGCAGAGTGAAGATTTAAGTACAATTGGGCCTTGATCAGATGGGCCACGGAGTAGCAGATGGAGTTTAATTTAGATAAATGTGTGATATTGTACTTCAGTAAGGCAAGCCAAAGGAGGACTTGTACACTTAATGGTAGGGCCCTGGGGAGTGTTGCTGAGCAAGACCTTGTGTGCAGGTGCATTGTTCCTTGAAAGTGAAGTCATAGGTAGACCAGGTGAAGAAGACATTTGGCATGCTTGCCTTTATTGGCCAGAAGATTGAGGATAGGGATGGGACGTCATGCTGTGTCTGTGCAGGACAACTGTGAGGCCATTTTTGGAATACTGTGAAAAATCTGGTCGCCCTTCTATAGGAAGGAGGTTGTTAAACTTAAATATGCAGTCAAGATTTACAAGGATGTTGCTGGGACTGCAGGGTTTGAGTTTCTGTGCTGTGACTGATGCTATTAATAAAGTAAAAATGTTATTATGATTGACTTATTGGTGAGACCAGATCTGAAAAACTAGTTTTAGTCTCTTTACTTGAGGATGGGTGTAAATATTTCATGTTAATGTGATTTGATTGGAAGAAGTCATAAATTTACAACTGAGACACAAGATCTATTTGTCACTCTGGGCCCCTGAGACTGAGGAAAAACCTGATGAGATGGTAGGAGACACCAATTTAAACTAAGTGAAAATGGTACCAAAAGGAGATTGTAGGGGGAGGAGGAGGAAAAGGGGATTTTCATCCAGCATGTATTTCGGATTCAGGATGCACTGTCTGAGAATGAAGTGGCGAATGGGTTAGGTTGAGGTTTTGATAAGAAACTTGGGATAGTTTTTCTGAAACTGAGTGACCACCAGGGGGCACTGATGTATAGTGCAAGAACTGCAAAGATTTGCAGATTACAACTTTGAAATATGTTGTAAACAGAGCTTTGCCTATGATTCTTTGTTTCCTAAGCTGTTTTGCTCTTGCATAAAGATATTAAACAATAAATAATCAAATTTTTCAATTTCAATTCCAAATCTGTTCTGCATTGGCTGTGTGATAACTATGCTGTACCAATTACCGACAGTGCCTCTAGGCTGGGAAGGAACAAAATCTGGTCACGTTGATTCTGTTCCAACTCATTGACCTGTGATTCCTGAAAAGTACTTATTCAATAATTGAAAACAGAATGCAGGAAGTTTATGGATGACACCATGCTGGATGGGAGGATGACCTTGTGAGGATGATGCAGAGATATTTCTGGATTTGGACAAGTTGCATGAGTGGGTAAATGCTTGGCAGATGAAGTCTCATGTGAATAAATGTGAGGTTATACACATTGGTAGCAAAAATCAGAAGATTGATAAATATTTGAATGGAGATAAATTGGGAAACGGAGAGGAGCAATGAGAACTTCTCCTTTGTACACCTACCACTTTTTAAAGGAAGCAAGCAGTGGTGAGGAAGGCAAATGGTGTTGAGAAATTGGAAGTAAAGCGCAGGGAATGTCATGCTGCAATTGTAAAGGGCCTTGGTGAGAGAACACCTGGAGTATTGTGATGTTTTGGCTTCCTTAGATGAAGAAGATTGCTCTGCTTGTGGAGGATTACCATACTGATAACTGGGATTGCAGGACCAGTTAGTTCTGTATTCACTGGAATTTAGAAGAATAATGGGGTGGGAGGAGTGGCTCTCATAGAAATTTATAAACTTCCAAGAGAGCCAAATAGGATACATATTTGTGGTTTTTGAGAACATTTGGACCTCAGGTTGTAAGTTTGCTCACTGAGCTGGTCAACATTTCTCTCGGACATTTCTTCATCATGCTAGGTGAAATCATTGAGCCACCATTGAAGTGCTGATGTTCTGTCCTGCTTTCTATTTATATGTTGGTCTGTTGTGGTGGGTTATATCACTTCTGGTTCTTCTGAGAGGTTGGTAAATGGGGTCCAAATCAATGTGTTCATGGAGTTCTGGTTTGAATACCAGGCCTCGAGGAATTCTGCCTGTTCCAGGACAGCTATATTGTCCCAGTCGAACTGATGTCCCTCTTCATCTGTGTGTAAGGATGGTCATGGTCATGTCATTTGGTGACTATCACCCTCCACAATAGACTAAGACACGCAAATAGAAAGTAGGATAGAACACCAGCGCTTCAATAGAGGCGCACTGATGTTACCTGGCATGGCGACGAAGAGAACAAATCTATCGGCTCCAAGAGCAAACTTACAAACGAGATAAACATAGGAAGGATGTCCCCTGTCAGGTGCTTAGGACTGAGAAATAAAAATGTTCTTCACAGAGACTGGTGAGCCTGAGGAAAAGTGGTTGAGGCCAATGCATGTAAGTTCACATCTTTGGACACTTCTATAAAGGCTATAATGTGGCTCATCTGGTCTCAGTGCAGAAGAAGCTGCAAATGATCATTTCAGTACAGTAGATTACTTTGAAAGAATAGAGTAAAATTCTGTTTCACCTGGCCTTGCATTGTGGAAAGGAAGGAGCTAAAGTACAAATGTTGCATGTGCTTGCATTGCAAGTCATGCAAATAGCGAAGAGGCAAATGTTTTATAGTGACAACATGCTATTTGTGGTAGAAATGGTAAAATTTGTTAAATTTGGAAGCAGGAATGTAGAGTGTAAGTGCAACAGGAATGCCATTATCCTGGATGAAGGGGTGAATAGAATAATGTAAAATGGGATGGCGAGCATTGATGGGGGAGTTCTTAGTTGAGAATAAAAAGGCTGCGAGGTTGAAAGTTCTACTGTGGATGGTTATATTGTCAGAAGATACAACCAAGGTGGAGAAACTGGAGGAATGAAATTAAATCTTTAAAGTATGGTGTAAGGATGTGCTTATGGAAGTAAATGTGTTTGTCATGAATTTTAGTTGATAGCCTATTCCCAAGAAGGGGATAATTGAGTGAAGGGAAAAGTCTGAAATGGACAGTTGCAGGTGAGAAATGGGTTGAAGTTAGAAATAAAGTTGAGCAGTGTTTTCAGTTCAGTGTGAGAGTAGCCACTGACTTATCAGTGCATCAGAAATAAAGTGAGGGAATAAGTATAGGACTGGAACAAAGTGGGCAGGCAGGAAAGTCTTGAGCAGCATTACCTTGTGTTCTGAGATTCTGGCACCATAATGAAGAGGCACCTAAACAGGTACTAACTTCCTGCAAACCACCTTTCTCCAGTTAGTCTGCCTCCCTTGGCCAGACACATTACCTCCCCTCCCTTAACAGACTTCCAGCTTTGTCCATGGTGACCTTTTATAGAGATTTATGAAATCATGAGGGGCATGGACAGGGTAAATAGACAAGGTCTTTTCTTAAGGTAGGGGAGTTCAAAACTAGGGGGCATCGGTCTAGGGTGAGGGAGAAATGTTTAAAAGGGACCGAAGGGACAACATTTTCATGAAAAAAATGGTGTGTGTATATGGAATGAGTTGCCAGAGGAAATGCTGGAGTCTGGGACAACTCCAACATTTGAATGGTGTCTGGATGGGTATGTGAGTAGGAAGGGTTTAGAGGGGTTGGGATATCTGGTTGGCATGGACCGGTTGCACCAAAGTGTCTGTTTTCGTGCTGTACATCTCTATGACTCTCTTTTTCTAAATCCTTGACTGCTCATTACACTTCAGCCTCCCTTCCTCTGCACTATGCTGCCACTTGATCTCAATTATTGTGTATCCCCACAAGGAGGTTGGAGCAGTAACTATTTCAAAACCCAGCAACAATAGTACATTATCTGCTGTAACCCTGTATGTGCAGTCAGGAGTCTGAAAGCATGTATTGTTCACTCATAGAGAATGTAATTGAGATGGAATTAATTGCGGTTGAATTAATAACGAACATGTACGAAATGGTAGTGTGGTTGATGTGATAGGCATCACAGGGACGTGGTTGCAGGGTGTTCAAGTGCTATGTAATGAGCCAGACTTTACAAAAGATTTTAAAGTAAAGGAACACATGTGAGGCAGCAATCATAAGATGGTTGAGTTGAGTCTGCAGTTTGAAAGTGAGAAGGCAAGATTTGATGTAATGGTGTTACAGTTAAATCAAGGTAATTACAGGGGCATGAGAGAGGAACTGACTAAAATTGACTGAAAGCCTAGCGGGGAAGACAGGAATAACAGCAGGCGTTTCTGGGTGTAATTGAGGACACACTGCAGAGGTACATCCCAAAGAAAAAAAGACTACCCGGGGAGGGGTTAGACCGCCATGGCTGACAAAGGAAGTCAGGAAATGTATCATTAGAAAAAGAGCCTTTAAAGTGGTCAAGAGCACGGAAATCAGAAGAATGGGAAGACTACAAAAACAAACAGGATAATGAAGAGAAATAAGGAAGGAGAAGATCAAATATGAAGGTAGGCTAGCCAAAGTTTTTCAATACATAAGAAACAAATGAGAGGCAAAGTCAACATTGGGCTGCTCCAAATTGATGCTGGAAGGCTAGTGTGGGAGATCAGGAAATAGCTGAAGAACTTAGTACTTTGTAAGTCTTCATGGTGGAAGACATGAATAATATCCCAACAATTAAGGAGAGTCTGGGGCAGAGTTGAGTATTGTAGCCACGTTATAAAAGAGTGTGCTAGGAAAGCTAAAAGGTATAAAAATTGATGAGCATGGAAATGAGACATTTCTTCCACCCAGAGAGTGGTGGGCCTATGGAATTCATTGCCATGGAGGCCAGATGTTAAATGTCTTCAAGGCAGAGATTAATAATAAATTCTTGATCTCATAAGGAAGGCTATGGGGAGTGTGCAGGTAAGTGGAGTTGAAATGCCTGTCAGCCATGATTAAATGGTGGACTGGAAGGGCTGAATGGCTTTACTTCTACTCCTATGTCTTACAAAGAGATTTTCCAATGCCTGCCAACAGGAAATCATTAGGCTGTTTAAAGTTCAGAGTCCACTGTGTTGGTGTATATTAGTGAAGATTAGGTAACTTGTAGGTGACTGAGTTGGGGTGAGGGGATGCATTTTGAGATTGGCAACCTGTAATGAGTGGTTACAGGGAACAGTGCAGAAGCCACAATTATTTACAATATACACCAATCACCTGGATGATAAAAATGAATGGTTAAATGAGAAGGCAAAAACTTCCCAGATGGAATACAATGTGGGGAAATGTGAAGTTATGCACTTTTTTTACAGGGATAATAGAAGGTGAATGTTATTTGAATGGACAAAGATTGCAGAAAGCTACAGAACAAGGACTTGGGAGTCCTCACCCATGAATCACAAAAAGCCAGCATCGGGCTTCAATGGATAATAGGGAATGCAAATTGAATTGTTGGTCTTTATTTTAAAGAAATGAAGCAGATAGGACAGTTTGGCTGAAACTACACTAGGCATTAGCCAGCCTACAGCTGGAATACTGTAAAGTTGTGGGCCTATTACCTACCACCATTAGGGCAGTCCAGAGAAGATTTCATAAGGCTGATATCAGGTATGCAAGGATTTACAATGATTGGTCAAGTCGATTGGGCCTGTACCCATTAGGTTGTAGAAGAGTGAAAGGTGACAATATTGAAACATACAAAATACTTAGAAGTCTTGACAGAATAGATAAAGATAAGTTGTTTCCCTTGTGGGTGTCCAGGACCAGATGAAATAGTATCATTAGTCTTGTACATTTGAGACAATGATGAGGATCTTCTTTTGAGTCATTGAGATGTACAGCATGGAAACAGACCCTTCGGTCCAACTTGTACATGCTGACCTGATATCCTAAATTAGTCTGTCCCATTCGCCTGCATTTGGCCCTTTTCACAACCCGACCACCCCCAACTCTCAGATGGCCTTGATGTGCCAAGTTGAGGCACATGAATTGCTGATGTAATTAAATACCTGATCCAGAATCCAGCAATTGAAACTAAAATAAAGGAAATGCCTTTACAGTAGGCCAACAATCTCCCATTGTTGCTCTTGGTCTTGTTTTCAGAAATTCCATAAACAAACCTTACCACAATGATGGTGATAGGAGAGTGAGGAGGTGGGGAAACAACAAGAATTTTTCTCTCTCGAGCATGAGGATGTGAAAACAATCAGATATTCCCACTCTTAATCCATTCTGAGATCAGCCAGTTCAGAAAAATTATAAAGAATCTGGAATCTTGCTGTTAGTACCATAATGTGTATGCAGTATGGATGGAAGTTTACACTGAAAAGATGCTGAAACTAAAATAAGTTAGTGAAGTGGGTATTGAGTAATGAAGTATTTGTGGTGGGAGAAAATATCTTTCACAGCTACATGTTGCTGAAATGTGCAAACTGTAGCTTCAAACAGCAAGTTTGTACTTTGGACATTAAACTCTGATGATAAATATACTAAAGAACTTCAACATTAACAACCTTTTGTCAAACAGATGGTTTATAAATAACCATATAAATATAACATGGAAGCACAAGAACTTAGAGCGCTACTTAAAATAGCAAAGTTATTTGTCCTCCACCTAAAGGCTAACTAGCCTGTCAATAAAAATGGTTCAAAGGTAGTTATAGAATATTGTCTCTGTAGAAATCTTCCTCATAGACAACCTTGCAACAGTCATGTAATCATCCTCCCTCTCAATAAATATTGTTTCAAACCTTCAATTCATTTTGACCTTTGTTCACAAAATCAATATTCATATCTCATTGAAACTTTCCACCCACAAAACATTTTTCCTAATTTTGAATATTTACATTTTTCATATTCTAGGCAAATAATTAGAAAGATAGTTCATAATATTACTTCGCTTGTAGTTTTCAGCTCAAAAATGTCTTTATCAGCTGAAGCTATTCCTTTCCATACTGAGCAATTTCTTTATCATCGTTCAGTTGAGCTGCATTGGTTTCCTCTTTATGGAAGCAATCCAGGTTTCAAAGTTTACTTGCCCCTTAGAAGAAAGTGAGGACTGCAGATGCTGGAGATCAGAGCTGAAAAATGTGTTGCTGGAAAAGCGCAGCAGGTCAGGCACCATCCAAGGAGCAGAAGAATTGACGTTTCGGGCATAAGCCTTCCTGATAAAATGTCAAAATAAAGTCTGTATTTTAACACAGCAAATGATGAGTAGAAATATGGAAAACATGAGCAGAAGTAAACCCTTTGGGCCTGCTTAACTAGTCAATATGATCACGGCTGATCATCAACTTAGTACCATATTTCCCATACCATTTGATCCCTTTAGCACTACATATACGTATAATATTTATAGTATATGTAGAGCTATATATAACTCCTTGAAATCATTCAATGCTTTGGCCTTAACTTTTTTCCATGGAAGAAAATTCCATATATTCACCACTCTTGGTGAAGAAATTCTTGTCATCTCAGACCTGAATAGCCTATCTTTAAACTGTGACCCTGGTTATGGACACCCTGGTCATTTGGACCATCCTTCCTGCATTTACCCTGTCAAGTTTGTTTAGATTTTTCTTTACAAATTTCCATGAGTTCCCATTCCCCTCACTTTTATAAACTCCTGTGAATATAGTCCCAACTGATCCAGTCTCTCTTTAAACCTCAGTCCTGCCATCCCAAGAATCATTCTGGCAAATCTTTATTGTACTCCTTTGTAGGCAGAACACCTTTTTTCAGATAAGGAGACTAAAATGACACATAGTGCCCCAGATATTATTTCACCAAGGCCTGTATAATTGCAGCAAATCATCCCTGCTCCTGTACTCAGATTCTCTCACTATGAAGACCAACATCCAATTGCCTTCTTCACTACCTGCTGTAGCTATATGACTACTTTCAGCGATTGTTGTACAAACAGTCTTTCACTATTCAGATAATGATCTGCCTTCCTGTCATTGCTACCATTGTGGATAACCGCACATTTATCCCCATTGTACCTTGCACTGCATGCACTTGCCCACTCAATCAACTTACCCAATCACACCAAAACATCTCTGCAATTAGCTGTGGTCCTGGTACTGATTGCCAGGCAGTCCCACTAGTCACCTGCCATCTGGAAAAATAATGTTTATTCCTACTCTTTGTTTTCCATCTGCCAGCCAGTTCATTTCAGCACACTACCTCCACTGTCCTCTTGTTTGATTTTACATACTTAAGTACTCTATAGCTGATTTTAACTGATCTCATTGAAAAGCAAGGAAATATAGTTCATGCACAAAATGGGAAAATGATCTATTATTGGATCTTTCCCACTCAGTGTGATTATTATATAGAACAGACTTGAAATGGAACTCTTTGACGATAAAATTCAGCAGACAAACCCATTTTCAGAACAACTCTGGAAAAGACATAGCATTCTCCATGACCTATCACTATTGTGGATGTAAAGGAGGACAGTGAGAAAGCAAAGAACAATGGGCAGAAGATGACAGCCAATTAAGTTCTTCAATCCACAAAGTCTGTATGCAGTAAGATGAGAGATATGTGGCATCATGATATTTCACCCTCGTAAATCCCGAACTATGTCGTCAATTAATTCTCTTTCAAAACCTGAGGCAGTCTATAATCAAAAGAATTTAATAAACAAATATGGCAATTTTCATCACATGATAAATTAATATGGTAAAGTTTTCAAACACGTATTTTACAGAAAATAAGAATTACAGAATCGAGGTGGATATTAGTTGAATATATATAAAATACTACATGGTCTTTTACTATCGTGGGTAAAAGAAAATTAGCTTAGCCAGCCCTGTACAAACCGATTTGGTATACTCTGTTAGTTTTAAACTCGATGGCCTGGAATTTGTGACAGTAATTACAGAGAGGCTTGCAGTCACAGGGTACAGTATTAAGAAGTGAACCAGAAAGGAGCTATCAGAATTCACACACAATTAAAACGGGAAATCAGAAAATTGCAGCCTGATATCACAGCTCCTTCAGAGGTTCCAGTAAACTAGCTTCCCAACAAAAGATTCAACATTTCAACACATTGCTATATTTAAAATGTCTGAGCTTGACCAAGTATAATGTAAGTTTTGATAATGAATTAATTTTTAATTATCTCCAAACAATCTCTCAGCTTCAGGCACTGAAAATTTGCTTTTACAAAAATGGGATATCTTTCTTTCAGATTTTAGCTCCCTTTGGTGGTTAAAAGTAAATTAAAATGCATTTACAATTCTTTCCCACTGTCTCTTTTATTGATCTCATTTCATTCCTTTCACTGTATTTCACTTCCCATGTGTGATTTAATAGTTAAATAAGTTTTCTAATTTACTCTTTCTGCATGAAGACTCTGCAGGAACAAGTGGGGGCAATGGGGGAGGGGCGCGGTGCAGCAGTGGTGTGAGAGTCAGATTTTAACATTTTGATCAGGAGCTGTACGGTGAAAGTGAAATCTGGAAGTCTGCTTTCCCCTGCATTGTGTAGAATTTTACTTTGGCTTCCAGCAGCACGGCCCGAGGTCAGTTTTACTGCCGATCCTGGGGATGAGAGGGATTCAATCCAAGGAGGGTACAGGTCTGATCACAGTGTGTGTGATGGGAGATCAGTAGCCTAAGGAATCGGATGCTCATGGGAATGTTCCACCTGGGGTGAGGAGCCCCTATTTGGGAGTTAGTGTCCAGTCTGGTAGGAATAGACTCTAATACCAGGCCAGGGGAATTGGAGATTCAGAATCTGAAGAATTGGTCCTGATTTGGAGATGTTGGTGTTGGACCGGCATTTACAAAGTTAAAAATCACACAACACCAGGTTATAGTTCAACAGCTTTAACTGATGAAGAAGCAGTGCTCCAAAAGCTAGTGCTTCCAAATAAACCGGTTGGACTATAACCTGGTGTTGTGTGATTTTTAACTTTGAAGAATTGGTGATTGGGTAGTGGAGGTTTGAAGGCTTGGGAATGGACAAGTACTTGGACACTGCAGCGAATTATATTATAGGTCTTAAAGACAGCTCAGAATCCTTTAGAGCTGGTTGGAGGATGCAGGGTCTTCTAGACTATGACAAGGCAGAAACTCAATTCAGCAGGTAACATTTACCTCTTGGATCCAGTGGATCTCAACTTACTAGATTGGCCATTTAGATTTAATTGGAGCGACTCTATAATATTATTAACATCTCTCTTGGGGCAGTTGGCTGCACTTCCCTGCTGTCTCACTTCTGTTGAATCTGAAGGTGAATGGATTGGATTTGGAATTCAGATTTTCAATGTTGCAACTTCCCACCTGACCTAAACTTTCTTATTTTGGAATTAAAAATCCACCTGCAGTAAGGATTCATCAGTTAGGATTCTTTGATCAGGTTGAGTTTGTTTGCACTGTTCATGCAGATTCCAAATCCCTTAGAGGGAACTGCATAGAAATAGGGAACCGCACAGAACAGCTACCATTGGTTGCCAAGAAAATGCTCGTGAAGGGTCTGAGGATAGCTGTGATTACAATGAAGAGTGAATGGCATGCATTTGTCACTGACTACAAAATCCAGGCCAATAGGGGAGAATGAAAAAGGAACTGTCATTTTCCTGCCAAAGTTTCTGTCCCTTTTCACTCCTTACATTTCCACCTCTTCCCTTTAACACCCTGCTGCAGGTTCATCGAAATTCAGCCACATTACCAGATATCCTGTCCTCGTGCATCGATGAGCCAGCTGTAAGAAACATGCTTGATGTTGACAGCTATTCAAGAAATGAGGCTCAGACATAAAAATAGCTCCAACTGCATGCCAACTATATCAGATAGAAGAATTTATGCACTACCCACCAATTACTGCTACACACTACATATCAACCCATGGTGTTCTATGATTGTCTATTGTGTCATCCATTCTTCATTAGCCAAGCAATTTGTTTTTAGAAAGGTATCTACTTAACAATTAATAAAATATGCAGCTTATGTTGTGTGAAATATAAGGACTCAATTCAAGGAATGAAATATTGCAAGCAAGGTGCAAACAACATTGTGCTACTCACTTTTCTGCCTCGATATTTGAAATGAAATCAATACATACAAGAAAGAATGATTTACAATGGCCAGTCTTGTTGTTCCTGACAGTTAATGACAAATGTAGTAAAGGTTAGTTGAAAGGTAATAGCTGCTTAAAACTAATGTCACATTGTTCTAAAAGCCAGCAAGCTGCAGAGTCCCAAAATGTAAGCCACAAATTCTAAGTGAGTTAACTTTGCAAAAACATTGTAAAAAAAGGATGTCTGGGTTAAGTGTGGTACATTGTAAAGAAAAGACCTAAACATCCAATGTTGTCAATTAATTCTTCCACCATTTGTTTATCTAAATCATTTCAAACTGAGATTTTTCACTGCTTCTCTGTCTACTTGAAGGTGTCAGAAAAGGAGGAATTTGATCATTTAGATGAAAGCAAAATACCAGAGATGCTGGAAATTTGAAACAAACACAGAAAGTGCTGCTGAAACTCAACAGATCTGTAGCATTTGTGGAGAGAGAAATAGAATTAATATTTCATGTCTAATACAAATCTTTGGTCAGAAAGCAAGGCCCTACTAATTGGTGTCCAGCAAACCCAGTTGAAGGTTCACTGTCTGGAAACTGGGTGATGACTGAGTCGGATTTGGCTACAATCCCCTGGGTTTAAATAGTGAGCTGTGAATCTCACTAAAGAGTGGCATTTGCCTTATCTCCTTGAATTTACATCTCATTAGCTAATCTCACCTCGTTTCTATGCATCCCCCAATTGTCCTCTTCTTTCCCACGAAACTAGATGGTGCCAATTGCTGACATGAAAGTCAGAGCAGGTACCTGATGGCAGCAGCACACTGCTTGCTTCTCTATGTTTTCGTCCAACTCTAGCTTCACAACAGTATCCCAGCTTGCTCCTGAATCACTGTGCTCTTTGTGCAAGAGGCTATCACCAAACCACCACATTATCATAAAAACTAAAAGAACTGCAGATGCTGTAAATCAGAAACAAAACAAAAGTTGTTGGAAAAGCTCAGCAGGTCTGGCAGCATCTGTGCAGAGAAATCAGAGTTAACATTTTGGGTCCAGTGACACTTCCTCAGAACATTATCATGGCTTTTAGATCAATTCAAAATCCACTTCAACCCTACGGGAGTTCCCATTAGCGTGCAGACATTTATGATATGCCTACTCTTGCCAGGTCATTTTGCTGACAGGGTCACACATATATCTTGTATCTATACAGGATGCATCTTACAGCTTTTAACTTATTACTTAGTGCCCATTCATTTGTACTTACTCAAAGGCTGCCAGCCTCAGTGGCCCAGTGGAAATGCTGGTGTTGAACTGGAGTGAACAAGATTATAGTCCAAAGGTTTATTTGAAATCACAAGTTTTCAGGTGAAGTGCTCCTTTGTCAGGTGAAGTGAAGAGTGCACCAATTAGGGGGACCAAAAGATCACACAAATGGTGTGAGTGGAGTGTCAACCAGCCGAATAATAGGTCTCAGCTGGTGATTAAGAGTGTCAGATAGTGCAGATGGCCTCAGTGGCAAGCATTGGCTTTCTTGCACAGAGGGAGCAGTTGGCAACTTGATACAGTTGGGAACACTGAACAGGTCAGAACTATAGTCATGTCACTGCACCACATTGTGCTACAACAATGTCACACCAATAGCATGTGCTAGCAGCTTACACAGCAAACCCACTGCACATGTTTCAAACAAATAGGATTCTAGGTAATCCAAGATGGAGGACGGGGAAAAATTGTGGCTGAAAGAGCTCCCGCTTTTTTGAGATATTTTAGGTGTTGGAGTTGATTTCCTCAAATTCCAGGAACAGCAATTACTGTTTTATAATATGCTGTTGCATTGTTTTAGAACTTTGGGGGAAAAAGATCAAAACAATGGCACATTTAAAAGGAGGATGTCAGACAAAGGCAGCGACCACATGGTCAGAGAAAGAAACCTATTCTGCTGTCTGACACAACAGTGAATCTGCACAGTTACAGCCTTTGCTGTTTGTGTTCAAATACCTCTGGATATTGAAGTGCATCTAGGAAAAGTTAACAACAGCAAAGTTCACAGCTGACCTTGGAGGAACCTGTGTGGGAGAGCTCACAACCACAGGACCAAATAAGTGCATAGTTTTTCAGTGTAACCTTGCTGTAAATCTACAATAGTGAGTAGAGTCGGTTACTTTTTTTTGAGATCTGTCTCTTGATTACATTTTAAAAATATAAACCATAAGTACTAAATTAGCCTGGAGCAGTATTTTTCAAGCAATAAGACTGTGGGTTTGAAAATTGTGAAGGAGCAATGATTGCTCTTCCTGTTGGATGTGGGAGTTTAAGGAGAGTTTCCATGTTACTGATGATTATGTCTGGAGGAAGTGTCTTTGGTTGAGAATCCCATCAGATCACTTGGATAGGTTGGAGCAGCAGTTAGAGGCAATAAGGAATTTACAGGAGATGGGGTGTGACAGATGGCAATTTAGGAAGGGAAAAAAGCCATAGATACAGTCAGGTAGAAGAGGGAGGCAGGTAGTGCAGGAGTCTCCTTTGGTTATCTGTATCTCAAACAAGTATGCTGTTTTGGAAAATGTAGGGGTGGGCTCTCAGGAGAACGTAGCATGAACAGCCAGGTTTCTAGTACTGAGACTGGATCTAATGTAGTGAGGGGGAAGTCAGGTTCCAAGCAATTGATTATGATAGGATATTCTCCAGTCAGAGGCACAGACAGGCATTTCTGTAGTCAGCAGTGAGAGATCAGAACAGTATGTTGCCTACCTGGTGCTAGGATGAAGGATATCTCAGAGGCAATGCAGAATGTTCTCAAATGAGAGAGGGACCAGCAGGAGGTTATTGTACACATTGGAACTACTGACATAGGAGGGAAAAGAATGATATTCTGAAGGGAGAATACAGCAAATTAGGCAGGAATTTAACAAGGAGGTCCTCGAGGGTGGTTGTATCTGGATTACTTTCAGAGCTATGAGCTAATGAGAGTAGGAATAGGAGGAAAGAACAAATGAATGTGTGGCTGAGGAAATGGTGCAAGGAGAAGGGTTCACATTTT
Organism: Chiloscyllium plagiosum; assembly: GCF_004010195.1. Lineage (NCBI taxonomy): Eukaryota > Metazoa > Chordata > Chondrichthyes > Orectolobiformes > Hemiscylliidae > Chiloscyllium > Chiloscyllium plagiosum. The sequence goes on along the minus strand of NC_057722.1, from coordinate 46,959,719 downwards.
TGGATCATTGGTATGTCTTCTGGTAGCAGTGGCCTGTTTAAGAAGGACGGATTGTACCTGAATTGGAAGGGGACTAATATACTGGCAGGGAGATTTGCTATAGCTGCTCAGGAGGATTTAAACCAGTAAGATGGGGGGCTGGGATTCAGGGAGATAGTGTGAAAAGAGATCAATCTGAGACTCATACAGTTGAGAAGAGTCAAATAGTCAGGGCAGGCAGGGACAAAGCAGAGAACAAGGTAGGACTGATAAACTGCATTTATTTCAATGCAAGAGGCTTAACAGGGAAGGCAGATGAACTCAGTGCATGGTTAGGAACATGGGACTGGGATATCATAGTAATTTCAGAAACATGGCTCAGGGATTGATGGGACTGGCAGCTTAATGTTCCAGGATACAAATTCTTTAGGAAGGATAGAAAAGGGGGCATCACAGGGTGGTTATAGTAGGGGATTTTAACTTTCCAAACATAAACTGGGACTTCCATAGTGTTAAGTGTTTAGATGGAGAGGAATTTGTTAAGTCTGTACAAGAAAATTTTCTGATTCAGTATTTGGATGTACCTACTAGAGAAGGTGCAAAACTTGACCTACACTTGAGAAATAAGGCAGAGACGGTAACTGAGATGTCAGTGGGTGAGCACTTTGGGGACAGCAGCCATAATTCTATTAAGTTTTAAAATAGTGATGGAAAGGATAGACTGGACCTAAAGTTGAAGTTCTAAATTGGAGGAAGGCGAATTTTGATGGTATTTGACAAGAACTTTCATAAGTTGATTGGGGGTGGATGTTCACAGGTAAAGGGACAGCTGGAAAAAGGGAAGCCATCAAAAAATGGGACAACAAGAGTCCAGAGACAGTATATTCCTGTTGGGGGGAAAGACAAGGCTGCTAGGTATAGGGAATGCTGGATGATGAGAGAAATTGAGGTTTTGATTAAGAAAAAGAAGGAAGCATATGTCAGGTATAGACAGGATAGATCGAGTGAATCCTTAGAAAAGTATAAAGGCAGTAGGAGTATACTTAAAAGGGAAATCAGGAGGGCAAAAAGGGGACATGAGTTAGCTTTGGCAAATAGAGTTAAGGAGAATCCATAGGGTTTTTATAAATACATTAAAGACAAAAGGGTAACTATGGAGAGAATAGGACCCCTCAAAGATCAGCAAGGCAGCCTTTGTGTGGAGCCGCAGGAGATGGGGGAGATACTAAACAGGTATTTTGCCTCAGTGCTTACTGTGAAGAAGGACATGGAAGATAGAGAATGTGGGGAAATAGATGGTGACATCTTGAAAAATGTCCATATTACAGAGGAGGAAGTGCTGGATGTCTTGAAACCTGATCAGGTATATCCAAGAACGCTGTGGCAAGCTAGGGAAGTGATTGCTGGGCCTCTTGCTGAGATATTAGTATCATCGATAGTCACAGGTGAGGTGCCAGAGGACTAGAGGTTGGCTAATGTAGTGCCACTCTTTAAGAAGGGTGGTAAGGACAAGCCAGGGAACTGTAGACTGTTAAGCCTGACGTAGGTGGTGTGCAAGTTGTTGGAGGGAGCCCTGAGGGACAGGATTTACATGTATTTCGATAAACAAGGATTGATTATGGATAGTCAACATGGCTTTATGTGTGAGAAATCATGTCTCACTAAATTGATTGAGGATTTTTAAAGAAGTTTTAAAGAGGATTGATGAGGGCAGAGCGGTAGATGTGATCTATATGGACTTCAGAAAGGCATTCAACAAGGTTCCCTATGGGAGACTGGGTTAGCAAGGTTAGATCTCATGGAATACAGGGACAACTAGCCATTTGTTACAGAACTGGCTCAAAGGTAGAAGACAGAGGGTGGTGGTGGTGGAGGGTTGTTTTTCAGAATGGAGGCTTGTGACCAGTGGCGTGCCACAAGGATCAATCCTGGGTCCACTACTTTTCATCATTTATATAAATGATTTGAATGCGATCATAAGAGGTATAGTTAGTAAGTTTGGTGATGTCACCAAAATCTGAGATGTAGTGGACAGCGAAGAAGGTTACCTTGGATTACAACGGGATCTTGATCAGATAGGCCAATGAGCTGAGGAATGGCAGATGGAGTTTAATTTAGATGAGATGCTACATTTTGGAAAAGCAAATCTTAGCAGGACATACAAGGACCTAGGGAGTGTTGCTGAACAAAGAGACCTTGGAGTGCAGGTTCATAGCTCCTTGAAAGTAGAGTCGCAGGCAGATAGGATAGTGAAGGTAGTGTTTGGTATGCTTTCGTTTATTGGTCAGAATATTGTGTAAAGAATTGGGAGGTCATGTTGTGGCTGTACAGAACACTGGGTAGGCCACTGTTGGAATATTGTGTGCAATTTTGGTCTCCTTCCTATTGGAAAGATGAGTGTGAAACTTGAAAGGGTTCAGAAAAATTTTACAAGGATGTTGCCAGGGTTGGAGGATTTGAGTTATAGGGAGAGATTGAATAGGCTGGGGCTGTTTTCCCTGGAGCATCGGAGGCTGAGGGTTATCTTATAGAGGTTTATAAAATCATAAGGGGGTATGGATAGGATAAAGAGACAAAGTCTTTTCTATAGGGTGGGAAAGTCTAGAACTAGACTGCATAGGTTGAGGGGAACAATATAAAAGAGACGTAAGGGACAAGTTTTTCACGCAGAGGGTGGTACATGTTTGGTATGAGCTGCCAGAGAAAGTGGTTAGAGGCTAGTAAAATTGCAACATTTAAAAGTCATTTGGATGGGTATATGAATAGGAAGGGTTTGGAAGGATATGGGCCAGGTGCTGACAAGTGGAACTAGATTAGGTTGGGTTATCTGATCGGCATGGATGAGTTTGACCGAAGGGTCTATTTCCGTGCTGTACATCTCAGTGGTTAGCACGGCTGCCTCACAGCACCAGGGACCTGGGTTCAATTCCAGCCTTGGGCAACTGTCTGTGTGGAGTTTGCACATTCTCCCATGTCTGCGTAGGTTTCCTTCGAGTGCTCCGATTTCCTCCCAAAGTCCAAAAGCATGTGCATGTTAGGTGAACTGGCCATGCTAAGTTGCCCATAGTGTTCAGGGAAATGTAGGTAAGTGCATTAGTCAGGGGTAAATATAGGGAAGGGGAATGTGTCTGGGTGGATTACTCTTCAGAGGGGTGGTGTGGACTTGTTGGGCTGAAGGGCCTGTTTCCATACTGTTAAGATTCTATGATTCTATGACTTCGATCATATCATCCCTCAACCTTCTAAATTGCAGAGAAATGGAGGATAGTAGGAAGAGAGAAGTTATTAGAAAGGATTCTGAGGGTTAGAATATATCTGTAATTGGCGAGACAGAGATTATTGAAGATAGCATAGATTAGTTAAAGAAAAGTTATGTTTGACAAATTTGATTGAATTTTTTGAGGTAACTAGGAGCATGAGTGAGGGTAACATATTTCATTTGGTCTACCTGGACTTTAGCATAGCGTTTGATAAACCCCTCATGGTAGACCTGTCAAGAAAGTAATAGCCCATGGGATGCAAGACAAAATGACGCATTGATCCAAAATTAGCTGAGAGGCAGGAAGCAGAGTGTGATGGTAGAAGAATGTGTCCGTGGCTGAATTTCCGTTTCCAGTGGAGTTCTGCAAGGCTTAATGCTGGCCCCCTTGCTGTTGATGGTGTACATTAACGAGTTGGACCTAATTGTAGAGGAACGATCAAGAAGTTTGCAGATGAATCAGAAGTTGGTAGGGTAGCAAAGTGAGGAAGACAGTTGTAAACTGTGGCATGATATTGAGATACTGCTCATGTGACTAAAGCAGGGGCAAGTGGACTATCTAAAGGATGAAGGGCTGAAGAAGGGCTTATGTCCGAAACGTCAATTCTCCTGTTCCCTGGATGCTGCCTGACCTGCTGCGCTTTTCCAGCAACACATTTTCATATCTAAAGGATGCATGTGATTACAGAGACCTGAATGCATATGTACACACAAGTCATAAATACTACAAAACACATTACTACCAGACCAGAGTGTGTATCAACTGTCTGCTTTTAAAGTTAGAGAAAAAATATCATAGCCACAGAATTTTCACAAACCCCACTACTAATGTAATTTCCTTGTCCTTTCTCTCAAGGGAAGTATTTTGCTTGAATCTGCCTGATGTTCACCTAACCATTTTTATCAATGTTGAGATTTCATACCACCCAATTATGCAGCTATGCCCAACTTTTTAAGTGTAAATGACTCAGGTTTAATGGAAACATTTTTCCAATGTTCCACATAGCATTTGAGTGCCAACCGTCATTTAGTCATATTAATCTGTTACAGCAGCACTGTTGTTCCCATCCCCATAAAGAAAGTCAAACATCAATATCCCACAATAAGTTTACTTATTGAAATACGATTATCTATTAACACCAACTGGATGATGTCAAGGTATTGTTGATAGATTTTTGTAAGTCACCAAAAATGTGGATGACAGATTGCAGCATTGACCAACATGTTATAGATGACTAACAGAACAAACCCCTTTGTATACCAACCGAAATTATTAGTAATATTACCCAGATACATTTCAAGAGGAGAAATTAGGTCATTATATCAATAATTTTACTGACAAAACTTTACTACAAACAGAGAACAACAAAATATAGTAAATTCTTGTTCCAGCTGTGCACAATGCCACTACACACTTTCCTGTGTCTCTACAGTCAAAGGACTGTCTCCTATCTGCTCATGTGCCTTAAGATACATTCTCTCTAAGTCCCTCGCCAATTTCCTCAGCCTTTCTGGCTTCATCTCCTGTTCTAAGATCCTCCTTAAAACCCACATCTTTCACTAAGATTTCTATAATGCCTGATTATATCACCTCTGGCTTAGCTCCCCTCCCCCCTCACCTTCCATTACATAGATACGTAGAATCATTGCAGCATGGAAAAGACCATTCATGGATATGTGAAGGGTAGGTCTTGCCTTACAAGTCTTATTGAATTCTTTGAGGAGGTGACCAAGCATGTGGATGAGGGTAGAGCAGTGGATGTAGTATTCATGGATTTTAGTAAGGCATTTGATAAGGTTCCCCATGGTAGGCTTATGCGGAAAGTCAGGAGGCATGGGATAGTGGGAAATATGGCCAGTTGGATAGAAAACTGGCTAACCGGTCGAAGTCAGAGAGTGGTGGTAGATGGTAAATATTCAGCCTGGAGCCCAGTTACAAGTGGAGTGCCGCAGGGATCAGTTCTGGGTCCACTGCTGTTTGTAATTTTTATTAATGACTTAGAAGAGGGAGTCGAAGGGTGGGTCAGCAAATTTGCAGATGATACGAAGATTGGTGGAGTTGTGGATAGCGAGGAGGGCCAAGAGTCGTGAAGTGATGTTGCAGCTGTACAGGACTTTGGTTAGGCCACATTTGGAGTATTGTGTGCAGTTCTGGTCGCTTCACTTTAGGAAAGATGTGGAAGCTTTGGAGAGGGTGCAGAGAAGATTTACCAGGATGTTGCCTGGAATGGAGAATAGGTCGTACGAGGATAGGTTGAGCGTGCTAGGCCTTTTCTCATTGGAACGGAGAAGGATGAGGGGTGACTTGATAGAGGTGTAGAAGATGATCAGGAGAATAGACAACCAGAAACTTTTTCCCCGGGTACAACAGAGTGTTACAAGGGGACATAAATTTAAGGTGAAGGGTGGAAGGTATAGGGGAGATGTCAGGGGTGGGTTCTTTACCCAAGAATGGTGGGGACATGGAATGCGCTGCCTGTGGGAGTGGCAGAGTCAGAATCATTGGCGAACTTTAAGTGGCAATTGGATAGGTACATGGATGGGTGCTTAAGCTAGGACAAATGTTCGGCACAACATCGTGGGCCGAAGGGCCTGTTCTGTGCTGTATTGTTCTATGTTCTATATTCAGCCTTTTGAGTCCATGCCAGCTCTCTTAGCTAGTCCCAGACTTCCAAACATTTCTCCTGGTGCAGCAATCTTTTTTTCCCCTTTAAGTTTGGAAAATCATAATTAATTTTACCTCACTACACTTCCAGGCAGTACATTCTGGATCATAACCATTCACTTTCCAAAGATCCTTTCCCTAATGTTATTTTTGACTGTCTTAGCCAATCATTATAAATCTGCACCCTCTTGTTCTTGATTTTTCTGTCAATGGGCAAATTTTCTCTCAAGACTGCATCCTTTATGTTTTTTAACATCTCTACCAAATATCCACTGAACCATTTTTTACACATTCTCTCTCCTTAACATCCATCCAAAACCTCAGAATGGAATGATACCTTCATTGAGGCTGTGCCTATGTTTTATAAAGGTTCATCCTATCTTCCTTGCCTTTTTACTGTCTGGGCTGGATTTTGTGTTCCCAACTTCCATAAGTGGGAAGAGGTTCATGTTAAGTTCAGGATATAACCCAACCTGCACGTCCTCTGATATTAGGACTGCCATTAAAAGATTGAAGGTTAATTTGCATTTAATGACCTCCAGTATCTGGACTGGATCAGCTGGGTTTTGGAAGCCTTTGCAAGAGCAAGTTAAGAGTGTTCGGGAAAGCCTATTGAAGTATGAAGAACATTTTGACAGGTAAGTTATATGTAAGCATTTAGTAATTAAGTATTGAGTTTTGACTGCAGAGATTAGGATTCTGTCCGAAAAAGGTAAATTGAACATTGGCCAGCACTGAATAAGTTTTCAGATGCTTTGGAGTATTATTCTCATTGGAGGAAGTGTTATTGTATATTGTGATAATTCTGAAGGAAAGATTACACTGATTACATTAGCTCCACTGCTGCCTAAGATATCCCTTAAGTGTAAATATCCAATAATAATCACCAATACAGTTAAATTGCTCCTCATTTATTGTTGTCTAGGGCACAAGAAAACAAAATATCACCAGATTTCTTCAATAATACAAAAATGTATTTATTATGAACAAACTTATTCTTGAACAAGTGACAAAGTGAGTTATTAACCATTCCTGTGCAAACCTAAATTATATCCCCTTGAAAACCAAGCACATACAAATTCATACACAGGCAGAATGAGAGGGATATATAGCTCTGTAGAGTTATTAAAGGCAATATAAATACTTACAAATCTTTAGCGTCCAAACCTCTCATGGTTATTTCAGGCTCCATCAATGACATAATACTTCTATCAGCCACAGGGTGATGCAAGATCCACACTTTGGGTAGCTGGTTACTTAGACTCAGGTCTTTTGTTGAGTTAACTGTTCAACTTTCAGAGTCTTTGAACATTGTCTTTCACTCATAGAAAGAGAGTGTGAAAGATAGAGCACTGCCTACTTGCAAATCTCCCCAAACTTTGCTAAGATAATATGTAGGGATGTGGTGCTAGAAAAGCACAGTAGGTCAGGCAGCATCTGAGGAGTAGGAGATTTCAGACATAAGCCAAAACGACTCTGATCTCCAGCATCCTCACTTTTTCCTAAGATAATATGTAGCATTTTATGGAATGCCTTCAGGACATCTATGTCCATATCACATTAACTGCGCTACCTGCATCTGTTATCTCATTAAAAGTTACTAGTTCTAAAAGGTTTCCCACAATTGAGATTAAACTGATTAGCCTGTGAATGCTGGGTTATCTTTGCAACTCTTTTGAACAAGGGGAAATTGTTGTTTTCCAGTCCTCTGGAGCCACTTCAGTAATTAAGGAAGATTGAAAGATTGTGACCAGTACCTTGGCAATTTCCTCCCTTACTTCTCTCTGTATTGTCAGAGGCATTCCACTCTGTTGACTTACCAACTAATTACAACCAGTCCTGCTAATGCCTTTGTTTACCAGTCTTTTTTTTCAGCATGTCTAGTATCTCAGCAACTATATCTTTCCCTATGACTTAGATGCTGTCTTCTTCCTTGGTAAAGACAGATGTAAAGTGCTAGTTAGTATTTCAGTCATGTCTTCTGCTTCCATTGCAAATCTTCTGTCCAGTTACTATTCAGCTTCACTGTTCCTCTTACTAACTTTTTACTATTCGTATAAGTATCGAAGATTTTTGGCTTCTTTCTTTTGTTAGCTGCCAATCTTTTCTCAAATTCTTTCTCTAGACCTCTTATTTCCTTTTAACTTCCTTTCTAAACTTTATATATTCAAGTTGATCCTCATTTGTATTAATAACCTCCCATCCATCCTAATCCCTTTCTTTCGCTTGTTCTACTCTCATCTCTTTCATCATTCCAGGAGCTCTGCTTTCAATTTTCTTTCCTTTCCTGTCCTGGAAGTGTACTTCAACTATATCTAAATAATCCCCTCCTTAAATTTAATCCATTGTTCAATTAGTTCTGACCCACCAATCTTTGATTTTAATTTATGGGAAATATTCACCTCAACAAACTGAAATTGGACCTCATTCAATTATGCATTCTAATCTGAAATGCTCCTTCTTCTTTTATATCGTTACACTAAATTTATGATACAATTCCTAGAACATAAATGTTCCCTGTCTGACACTTGATCCAGTTGACATACCACATTCCTCAGAAAGAGTCACCAATGCCCCAGTCCTCATTTGACCAAAGGTACACTGATCAAGACAATTCTCCTGACTACACTCCTCTACTCTTTACACGTTCACTATCCTACTATATATTATGTTAATTGAAATTGTTCATTTTGACTGCTCAACAGTTCCACCATTTCTCTGTAACTTCCCTCCAAATATGTGCCTCTGGCATTTTATTCAAACCAAGTGGATTCTATCCTGAAATGCTCCAGGGCAGCATTGGAACATTATAAATGAGAGCAGGAGTAGGACGTTCAGTCCCTTAAGCTGCTCCAACATTCAATCTGATCTGATACTGGTCTCAACTCCACTTAGAATCATAGAGTTATACAGCATGGAAATAGACCCTTTGGTCCAACTCATCCATGCCGACCAGATACCCTAAATTAGTCTGGTTCCATTTGCCAGTTTTTGGCCCATATCTAAACTTTTCATTTTCACGTACCCATCAAGGTGCCTTTTAAATGTTATAAATATACCAACCTCCACCACTTCCTCTGGCAGCTTGTTCCATGCATGCACCACCCTCTGCGTGAAAAAGTTGCCCCTTAGGTCCATTTTAAATATTATCCCCTCCCACCTTAAAGCTCTGCCCTCTAGCTTTGGACTCCCATACCTGGCAAAAAGACCTTGGCTACTCACCCTATCCATGGTCCTCATGATTTTATAAACCTCTGTAAGGTCACCCCCCAACCTCCAAAGATCCAGGGAAAATATCCGCAACCTTTTCAACCTCTCCCTACGTCTCAAACCCTCCAATCCTGGCAACATTCTTGTAAATCTTTTCTGAACCCTCTCAGGTTTAATATAATCTTTGCTATAGCAGGGAGACCAGATCTGAATGCATATTCCAAAAGTGGCCTAACCAATGTGCTGTACAGCTGCAACATGACATCCCAACTCCTACAATCAATGCACTGATCAATAAAGGCAAGTGTACAAAGTGCTTTCTTCATTACCCTGTCTATTTGCAACTCCACTTCCAAGGAACCATGAACCTGCATCCCAAGGTTTCTAGGGTCGGCATTGTTTGCTTGTCCCCCAAACGTTACAGTTCCCTCAAAGATCAAATATCTGTTTTGAACATATTCATTGACTGAACTTCTACTTTCTCGGTGATAAGGAATTCCAAAGATTACCATCCTTTGGAGAGATGAAAATCCTCCTCATCTCCTCCTTAAATGGGAGACACCTTATTTTTGGACTCCCACATGACGAAACATTGCCTCAGCATCTATCTCGTCTCCAAATCTTAGAGATTTCTATAAAAAATGGCAGAGTCCATTATAAAAGATTTATTAACAGAGAACTTAGAAAACAATGCCAGGATTGGACAGAATCAACATGGCTTTCTGAAAGGAAAATCATGCTTCACAAATGTATTGCTACTTTTCAAGAATATATCTAATAGAGTTGATAAGGGGGAATAAGTAGATGTGGTTTATTTGGACTTTCAGATGATGTTTGATAAGGTATCACATAAGTGATTGGCACGTAAAATTAAAGTGCATAGGTAATTGGGGGGGGGGGGGGGGTAGTGTAGTGACATAGATAGAGAACTGGTTGCCAGAAAGGAAATAAAGAGTAGGAACAAACAGGTCATATTCCGAATGACAGCTAAAGACTAGTGGGATACCCCATGGATCAGTGCTAAGACCTCACCTATTCACAAGATATACTCATGATTTAGATGAGGGGATTAAATGTAATATCTCCAACTTGGCAATGATATAAAACTGGGTGGGAGGGTGAACTATGAGGAGTATGCAAAGATGCTTCAGTGTGATTTGGTCAAGTTTTGAGAGTGGGCAAATTCATGGCTGATAGCGTCATAGAGATGTACAGCATGGAAACAGACCCTTCAGTCCAACTTGTCTATGCCAACCACATATCCTAAATTAATCGTCCCCTTTGGCAACACTTGGCCCCTATCCCTCTCAACCTTTCCTATGCACGTACCTATCCTGATGCCTTTTAAATGTAATTGTACCAGCCTCCACCACCTCTTCTGGCAGCTCATTCCATATGGAAGTATGATGTGGATAAATGTGAGGTTATCCATTTTGGTAGTGAAAGCAGGAAGATAGGTTATTATCTGAATGATGATAGATTGGAAAAGGGAGAAGACACATGGGTGTTCTTATAATAGTCACAAAGTAAGCATGTTTGTGCAGTGGGTGGTAAAGAAAGCAAAGCAAATGGTATGTTGGCCTCCATAGCGAGAAAGTTTGAGTACAGGAGGAGAGATGTCATGTTTCAAATGTATAGGGTCTTGCCAAACCACACCTGGAGTATTGTGTGCAGTTTTCCTCTCCTTACTCGAAGGATGAGGTTTTGGCTATGGAAGGAGTGCAACAAAAGTTTGTCAGGCGGATTCCTGGGATGTCTGGACTAACATATGAAGGTTGGATCAGTTAGGACTATATTCACTGGAGTCGGTAAAACATTGTGGTGGTGTGGGGGAGGGGTGGAAGGTGTGCAGTGGAGGTGGTGGTCAATCTCATGGAAATCTATAAAATCCTAACAGGAATAGACAGGAAGAATATTCCCAATGACCAGGGAGCCCAGAACCAAGGGTCATGAAGGAAATAGATTTGGTTCTTAAGGCTAAGGGGATAAAAGGATAAGGGGTAAAAGTGGGAACTGGGTGCTGATTAGGGTGATCAACCGTGAACATATTGAATGGAGAATCAAGATTGAAGATTTGAAAGACCTACTCCTGTTCAGAATGTCTGTATGTTCCTAAGATCACCTTATGTTTTCTTAAACTCTAGTTAATATCAGCCCAATGAAGTGCCTTTCATACAAAAGCATACCTCCTTAACTAAGTAGGTCAAAACTGTACACAGTACACAAGGTATCTCAGCAATGTCCTGTACAGGGATAACAAGGCTTCCCTACATTTATACTCCATTCCCTTTGCACTAAAGTCCATTTTGCTTTCCTCATTGGATGTTGTGCCTGTGCTGATCATTTTTGGGATTCATGGATGAGGCCAACCAGATATCTCTTCACTATAACATTCTTCAGTCTCCTATTCTAGGGTAGAAATGGCTAAGATGAGGAGGCATAATTTTAAGGTGACGGAAGGAAGGTCTGGGGAGATATCAGAGGTAGGTTCTTTTCACAGACTGATAGGTGTGTGGAATACAATGCCAGCAGTGGTAGTAGAGTCAGATACATTAGGGACATTTAAACAACTCTTGGATAGGCACATGGAAGATTGTACTATGAAAGGTATGTAGGTTAGTCTGATCTTAGAGTAGGATGAAAGGTTGGCACAATATCAAGGGCTGAAGGGCCTGTGCTGTACTGTTCTAAGTTCTACCTTTCACCCACAATTGAGTAGACCATGGTGAGAAGGGGGCAATTATCTCATCCAATTATTTCCGCTTTTCACCACCTTTCATGACTTCCGGGGGGAGTGGGGGCGGCGCTGCTAAAATACACCCATTGTATCCTGAATTTTCAAAACTATAAACATCCTCCTTCAAGAATTATACCAGTCATTTTCCTTTCTTTCCTGAATGCCTTTTGTACAAGAATATTTACTATTCAGTATGGAATATTTTGAGAAGTTATATGCTTGAAAGGCACTTCATGGCTTTCTTCCTAAATTCATCACTTTAGAGAGTACTAATTAGAGGCTGCAGAAGCCATGGAATGAAGCCTAGGAATTTCTACTTCATGTCTTGGTATGTTAGGCAGCCTTCAGTAAGGTCTAGAGGGAGCAGGAACTCAGCCTTAGGAACAACAGCTACTGCATCAATAATTGAGGGGAGGTGATCTGACAGACAGCAAATCTTGGAGGTAAAAGCCCCCCCCCCCCCCC
>NC_057722.1:46917564-46947396 GCF_004010195.1 Chiloscyllium plagiosum | reverse complement strand
CCCCCCCCCCCCCCTCCCTCCCCCCACAAGGAAACTGCAGGGGTTGACAAACTAAGCACCCTTCAAGGCTAAAATGGCTGCCTGCTCCCTCCATCTCTATTAAAACAGGATGGATAGGTGGTACAGATTCACTGTGCAGCCTAGGAATCCTGCGCACTCTGTAGCTACAGCGTGAAGGCCTGCAGGCACTGCTTAACCCAGTTCAACAGTCTAAGTCCACAGGACCTCCATGATGGCAGAAGGAATAAAAAAAACAAGAGATAGCCGAATGGAGGGGTGCTAGTTACAGGTAGCATGTCTGAAGAACTACATTATCAAGGATTACTCATTACCTTGGGAAGATAAATCATGCAATAAGCAACTACCTAAAAAAAAAACTTGCCGTCTCCCCTCACCCCGCCCCCCTTTCATTTCGGAATAGTGTTGAATTCAGAGTTGTGGTAACCAAACTCAATGTTTGCTTTCTGTTCTGTAGGTAAAGTGTAATCTGCCTTTTCATTAACAGTGTTAACATTCTGCACCAGCATAGGACATTCGTTTTATAACAGCAAACAGCAAGAATCAACAGACAGCTGGCTTTTAAAATCAAAAGATTTGCTGAAATTCTCCAAAGGCCATCAGCAAAGATCCTGGATAACTAATCTGTTTTTGCAAAGTGCCCTTTGCGCCCTTATTCCCTGATTCAGATACTGTGTTGGAAACTAAAATCTCTCAGTGCTGTTCAGAGGGAGTCATATTAACTTAGAAACAGCAGGGAAATTTATGCCATGCAACTGATTATTTCAGGGCCAGTGATATGCAGCCTGAATTAGTCAAATTTCATTTTCATTAAGTGGCTTTTCATTGCTGGTTTGATGTTTGAATTCTTGTTTCTTTTCGAGGGTAATGGAAATTAGTGCCTTCTATTGCACCTTATTTTTACACCTATTACTATAATGTCTCAAACAAGTGCATGTCCAATAACACGTTTGAAACTCTATAACGTCCAAGACAAAGCAACACACTCCACTGGCAGCCCATCCACCACTACTGATTGGTAGATACACTGCAGCAACTCAGATTCCTTCAATATCAACTTACAAACTTCTGACTTCTACTACCTTGAACTGGACTGGAGTAGATGCATAAAAACATTTCCACTTTGGTCCCCCAAACCCTGCAAGCCACTCATCATACACTTGGACCTCCTCGGTTCTTCCTTCAGTGTTGATGGGTCACTATGCATGACCCTACACCAATATACTCTAATCGTTCAAAAAGTGGTAGCTCAGCACCACAGTCTCCAGAGCAATTAGGGATGGGAATTAAACACCCGCCTAATCCTGGTCAAGGTAGATGCAGGCTCTCAAATATGAAAGGCAGATAGGACAGAGGGGAATTGTGGAGAGTTGTTGAAGAGAGGGGTCAACCAGACTGATGGAGGGAGTGGGATGGGGCACCTATTTTGGCAAAAAGGCCAGTGATAGAGACACCCTCTCATTTATAGCTCTGGATATATCTAGGAATATTGAAAGTACCTGAGCTCTCAGCTGAAGTATGCTTTGGTGAGTATGACAGTCAGGCTACTGCTTGATGAATAACACTCTCCCAATAATGGCCCACAACCCCAATGAGGACTTTGAACAGCAGAGGGTGCCTTTGTCATTTCTGATGTGTACATTCTAAATTTTGTTGCAGTTATTTGAGAAGAGATGAGAGACAAAGTTGCATTTTAATCCATCAGTACTTCAAGAGTTAAGTCACTAAACTATCACCTGACAACAAGAATGGCAAAGTCAGAACTATCATTCGTGTACTCATAATTCAATTCATAAGTCATGTACTTCTTGGTTCCAAGACAGTTGTTTAATTAGGTTAATATTAAAGAAGACTTAAAGTCATTTGACACATTCATATTTTATTAAAAAAGACTCCATTCAATGAAATGGTAATTATATTTTATTATATTTTATTTTTAATCAAATGAAACTCAACCTTTACATTAAGTAACTTTTATGAATCAAGCCACATCATATTACAATGTGTCCCACTTCATTTATTTACATGGTTACAATACATTAATATAATCAAGTAGTGGCCTCTTCACATCTTAATTTTAATTAATTATCAGAATTGAACACCTTCAACCGTTCAATATTTCTCCAAAGAACAAAATAGAAAACTTGTGAACAATTATATTAGATTTGAAAAATGTACTTATTTACAAAAAAAGCATATTACTAACATTTATAAATACCCAGACAATATTTACAAAGTCAAACTTTATTAAATCTAGTGTTTAAAGATTTATACCTGGACAGGTGAATTCAGTTTACTTTCAGTGTGTAAGTTCTTGATTCCAATCTCTTAACCACTAGAACATTTAACATAAATAGTCCTCCTGAGCAAAACACTGACTGTAATTCACACATATGGAAGCAATTTAAACATATGAACCATTCTTGAGATTTGCATTGCAAATTGACGGTCATACTTGGAAGTCAAGGGGAATTGTGCCATAGGAATTAATGTTGTTGATTGGCAATAAGAGGGGAGGTGTCCCATAACCATTCATTAATTACAGACAAAAGCAGAGAGGTTTTAATTTTTGCAATAATTGGATTTCACAGAAGATGAGATTATTCAATTTAAAAGTGATTAACATGACCTTAAAACAACATACCTATAAACACAATTTCCATATCACTAAATTTAAAGAGGAAGGCACTCATGGTAAGGAAGTTAAGTCATTTGATGGAATTCTGCATATGATGATTTAAAAGACAAATTTGTGAAATCAAAGGCATAGAGTTGCTAAATTAAAACTGGTGTTATAATAAAAAGCAAAAAGACAGCGATAGAAAAGGCAATATTGTCAATTTTTTCTGGGACTTTAAAGTGTTTGTATACTATAGTGTCAAATGTGTACTGCTGTACAGTGTCCTTTGCCATTTTAACAAAAGGAAAAATAGAATATTCATTGAAAGCTTCCAAAATGATGAAGTTGTGAATAAAACTAGTTAATCTCAATTAATTCTTGTTCATTTGAAGTCAAATTTCGATGAATTTTTAAAATTTAGTAATTCAAATTTACTAAAAAAAAGGAGGCAATTTAACATGGATTCAAACTAAATATTTAAAGTTTACTGTACCACTTAGCACCATCATGGTAAACAAACAGATGCAATTTAATATTTTCATTATTCATGCAAATATGGTTGTAATATTATATCATTTTTGCACTAAGTCCAAAATATCTGAATGAATTAGACAAAGTTCAGAGCAAAGGAATGGAAGGTTGTTTTCAGAACGAGAGGTTCAGAGTCATGAAAAGCCAGTTCAGTTCTTTCTTAAACAAAATGGAATGTGTTCAAGCCACACCTACTTGGGGATGGGACAAAACGTTATCTAGGAGCTAGGAATGCCAAGTCCCAGCTTCATTTGGGACCTGCTCCCACCCTACTCAGTAGTTGTTAATAAAATATTTTTTGAACAGCTTTTCTTGACTTATGTTAAAGTTTGTGGGAAGTTCATGCAGGGCCCTCTTATCACTCAGACTAACCAGGTAGCAAGCTATCATTCTTCCTGAACATCTAGCTACAATTTCATACATCTTCAAGAAAGAACAATAACCATCCAATGGAAGATTACCGGTCAGGTGACATTTGAGAGAGTGGGTTGGATTAGAAGATTGGGAATTTTGTCAGTCTTTTATCACCATATAGGGCATAGCCTGCCACTAAGGATGATGTTGTGAAGTGTGCAGTCAAGGTCTGGGTTCAGTCTGAAATACCAGCCCTACTGCTTAAAAAAAAAGTGTTTATAAAAAACAAATGGGTGAGGTGGGCAAATGGTGTTGAATCCGTAAAATTTCTAAGTTTTGTTCTTGCTTCAGAGCCAAAACCAGCCACAATTGCTTTTCCAACCACATGATACTGAAGCCTCTCATATACTAACAATGACCATCAAGTGACTATGATGGGAGTTAGAAACAAAGCTCAGTAGAGCTCCACTCTTAAAGGTAGAGTAATTTGGAGTTCTCACACCACATTTTGCCAGTCAGTCATTCTTTAGTTCAGGGTCATACTTCTAAAGTGTTTACATATTTTCACCGTGCAATTTTCAGATTCAGAACTTAACTACACCAGCTAGAAAACTTAGCAATTAGAAGGTAGGAATGAAAAAATAATGAAGTTCACTCAACTAGAAATCAAAAATGATAAAAGTTAGAAGTTGTTAGTGAAATGTTTTTGGAACAGCTTTTCTGGATTTACATTTTGAGTAAGTGGCTTAAAGTTTGTGGGAAGTTTATGCAGGTTCCCTCATTAATTATTATCACACAGATGAACCAGATAGCAAACTACCTTTCTTCCCAAACATCTAGCTACAAATTCATACATCTTCAAGGATGAACAACAATCTAGCTTCACAACAAAGAGACTTTCCCATCCAATGGAAGATTACTGGTCATGAAATATTCCAAGCAAAACCAAAAAAAGGTAAGACAAACATCTTTCATAGACAAGGAGATTTTTCTTAAACCCTTTGTACAGTACCATGCTCAAGATGTTGCTTACAGCTTATTACATTTGACAATTTAAATGTTACTATATTATAAAACAATTTAAATTCAAACTACAGTACGACCTGTTATTTCTTTAAAAACACATCTTCATATTGTTCAGCTAGTTAATATTGTATATTTATCCAGGTTTGTAATTGACTCAAATATAAAATGTTCCACCAAAAAGGTCATGCATAGTGCTGCAGTGTTTGGTAATACACAAGTCATCCATACTTTGTCCTCTATTATAGAAAAGGCACAGCCAGGGATGGACAGTAAAGTGCTGCTCCTAAATTTCAGGTGCAGATAATCATAACAATAGGTATTAACTAGCCAAAACAATATAATCCTCTTACTTGAGCCAATTAAAGTTTTAGCTTCGTTTTCTTTTCAAAACTCCTTACACTTCTTCCCAAATTCTCATTGTAATGTTGCAAAGGAGTAAAGAGCCAATCTCTTCAGCTGTTTGACTGCAAAGAATAGATATAACGAGATCATTTTTCAATTAATCAGCTGCTCTGTTTCAAGTAGTCTGATGGGTTAACAACAAGATGCAGCAGTTCTTGTATGGAGGACAATCATGCTACTGTTGTAGTTTCTAGATGGGCTTGGTCAGTCAGTATCAAGTACCCAGTTATTTTATGGGACTTGCTGCAGAGCATGAACCATATGCCACAGCCACCTTTTTGATTCAGATTGTGGATAGTCTAGGCAGCACACCTTAAAATGACCGCTAGAACTACTATGTAAAAATCTTGGAATATTTGAAGGATAACATGCATCCAAGAACAAAACTACTCATCCCAGTGCCACAAACAAAATACAGTCAGCTGCTGGTAGTAGGTTCATAGATTCAAGATTAAACGTATCTGGTTAGTGACGACTTTCAGCAGATCATGCTCCTGAAACAATTAGATTTTCCAAAGATCAAGATAATACTACATCTTTGAGGATGAACTACAGTCAATAGAGAAAGTCATTAGTTGTAGTGCACATGGATTTTCATTCAGTCCTAACAAGAGACTATTGAAAAAGAGCAAGGATAAGAGAGAGAGGGACGGAGTAATTCATTAAAAAAAAAGCCATTTCAAAAAAAAAACTCAAAAAATGAAAAGGGAAATGAGAATTCTAGAACTCCTCAGAACCTCAGAATAGGTGATAACAATGTAGTCTAAGGACCAGTTTGGTTCAGTGTGCACTACTGACTTGGATAAAGAGCTAAAAAGAATTCAATCTATGCTTGAACAGAATATTAAAAAGTAGGCATCTTAATAAGTGCAAAACTGCAAGGTGACATAGATAAGATGGTGGAATAGAAAAGGTATGCCAAACAGAATTCAATCTGTAAATTATGTCAAAAATATCAGATTTGTGAAAGAATCAGAGGTCTGATGATTTCCAATAAAGCAGCATATGCAATGGAGTGGAAACTCACTTTTGCTTGTCCAAAATTCCACAGACAGGACAATTCTATAGGTCATTTAACTAGTCCAGATACAAACACACCAACATTATCCAATTCACCTTTTCAGGGTACAGAAGAGTCCACCATAAGACCACATAGTGGCAAGCGTTATTCTTTAATTCCTTCAGTTCCCATTGAAGCCACTCTGATAAAGTCGTAAAGTAATTCTGTCCCGGATTATGACAGGAGTAAAGGTTGAGATCATGAAAAGGCCTCACACAAGGTCCACTTTGTCATGAATTGCATAAAGACCCTTTAATAGCTGAAGAATTTCCAGAAGAGGCTCAAAACAAAAACTCCTCAATGACCTTTTACACACAAAGGTGCAAAGTCCAAACTGTAGTGCAATCATAACTTTACCAGACCTAGGATTATGCTTATTTTACAAGAGAAACTGCTTCCCTCCTGCTCCAGAATTTAAAGAAACAACATTTTAAAAAGATGTAATACTGACTATGATCTGCAAGATCGTGGCTGAACGATTATGCACCAGTTTTCTCCCCCAGAATATAGAAAGGTGTGGAAGCCATAGAAACCAAAATTGAATACAGCAGGGTAACTGATTTCTCAGAGCAATGCTTTAAACATTGTAACTTCAATTGTTATTTGCATTTTCAGTCCCCTTCTCAGTAAAGCAAACAAATGAAAACTGCAATCAGTTACATTGTAGGAGAAAACATGCTTACACTAAGATGCATTGCTGTTCCATCAAACCAAGTTCTCAAATTGTTTTCACTTACACTAGAGTGCTAACAACATTTATTAAAAATACATTTTAATGAAAATGTTTGATTAAATATTCTGGCAGCTATTCAAGTGAGACTATTGAAGAATAAACAGATAAATAAGTGTTTAGAGACTATTTTTCCATCATTTAGAAACAAAAATTAAATAGGAAAGCATGAAAATGGAGATGGTTAATGGAAAATAAATTAAAACGGTCCACTTTCTTCCAAAATAGGAAAGATTAATCTTTTGCATTCAACAGCCCATTAAAACTTATATGAACTTTGGGGTGAACCTATAGAAATTTTTATTTTTCTAGAACAACTAATTTTGCTGTGAACAGCTTTCCACATTTCTAGAAGTTCTGCTGGAAGCAGTTTGTGCACCACCATTATGCTTTTATAAAAGCAAGGCTCTTTATTCATTTTACTTTTTTTGTTTTTCACAATGCCAAAGGTCTTAAAGCCTTGATGATTAATGGGATTTATGCTGAGCACTTCGAGGCACATCCCCAGGAAAACATCATCAATGGGGTACAACTCTAAATTTTCAGAAACTTTGTACAATCTTCTTGCAAGTGATCCAGCCATCAGAAACCCACCACCCCCTGCATAAGGTGGATAATATGTTTTATTGTACAAAGCTTCTGGAATATAATATTTATTTTCCTTTTTGCGAATTGGTTTTGCCATATACAGAACATCACCAACAAAAAGATTGGTGATTTTGGGTATACTAAGAAATTCAAGAATATTCTCAGTGCTTACAAACACATCATCATCACCTTTAAAAATATACTCCACGTTCTCACAATATGTAGAAAACCACTTGAGAAAGTTAATCTCTTTCAAGGTAAGATTAAAAAAAGTGTCCACGAAGTTCCACTGAAGTATATCCCCATAAATAATATCCTCATATTCCAGCAGTCTTTGATGGTGAAACTTTTCATTTTCATTGGATGAAGTCCCTAAAAGGAATAGGATTTTTACTTGCTTTCCATCCATCACTGTTTCATTGCCCCATGTTTTCCTAATGGCATCCCTGCGGTCATACTGAGTTATAATGGATTTAACAACTAACAAAAGGTAGATATCACCACTACACTTCTCAGGGTGGTTAAGAATCATTGGAAAGTACTTGCAGTGTCTATATTGTAAAAATTGCTTGAAGTTTGACTCCAAGCCTTTGAACCATTCAATATGAGTGAAGTTGTTGTTAGGAGTGCAGTTGACACTATTCACATCCCACTGTTTGGTCTTTTTCTGTGCTTCTGTTACCATCAACGTTTCAGTGGCAGCAATCTCTGATTTTTGAAGACTCCAGAAGTTTCCCTTGGGAGTGAAATAGTTGAGAAAAGTAGAAGCCAATTGGTCCTCTGTAAATCTGGATCTTTGGGAGATATTCTGTAATTCCTGGCTAGTTCTGCTGCTTCTTTGCAGCAGAGTCAAGGTTATCACAGTCACAAAACAGCTGATACAGCAGGCCTTTAACAGTCTCATCTTCCTAAAGCACATGCTCTTCAAAATGTTTTCTGAGATCAATGAAATAGGAACAATAGTTAATTATATGATTAGAGTTAAATAAACTACGATCAATATACAAGAACCCCTTACCTTTGTTAAGCTATAGTGAATAGTACTCATGGAGATTGGATGGACAAAGAAGGTTTTCTTTGCTTTATATTCATCTACATAATCTCCACCAAAAAGGTGAAAAGGAGCAATTTCATATACAGCAACCAGCAGCATTTTACACTGACAGTAAATGAAATGGACGCTAGTCAGCAATCTTAGAGGCGGTGTCATTCAACATAAAGATTTCACAGGCACTTTTACTGTCCCCTTTTTATTTCTGGAGGGCTGCTGTTATAAGCTTAACAAAAAAAAAAGAGTAGGTTGAATAATTACAAGCCAATTAGTCTAGCCTCAGGAAGCCAAATCAGGGGGAAAAAAAGTGCCAAGTAGTTGAAATAATCATTTAGAAAAGACAAAAAAAAATGACTGGCAGCATGAAGATTGACTTTTGGAGGGTCAGTGAAGGCTGCATTTTTGATGTAGTCTACATAGATTTTAGCAAGGCTTCTGACAAGTCACTCCTGGTCAGAAATAAAACATCATGGGATCCAAGGGAAGGCAGTAACTTGGACCGAAATTGGGTCAGTGGCAGAGAAGTTAAGCATAAATGATGGATAGATGTTTGTGTGTCTGGCATCTCCAAGATTCATTGGACACAATAAAAATGAAGTGAACCACCAATTGTTAGTCAATCTTAAATGATGAAAAGTTTGTAGATAAAATTACATTATTATTGAAGAAGAAAGCTAGGAAAGATAGTGTTAACAAGCTGTTCAGGTGAGCAGAACAGGTCAAATGGAATTCAGTGTGGAGAAGAGGGAAGGGAGACATTTGGGGGATGGCAAAGAGAATATGCAACATGGTAGAAAAACCAAGTAGTGTAAAGAGGAGCAGAGGGAGCATGACAGCATATCCACAGGTCCCTGAAGCTAACAGGACAGACAGATATGGTTAAGTACCAGTCATCCACAGAATACCAGACGTGAATCTCGTTTTTACATTAGAAAAGCTCATTGAGAGATGGGTATTGCTGGCTGAGCCAGAATTTATTGCCCATCTCGAGTTGTCCTAGAGAGCTTTCTTGAACTGCTATAACCTATGAGCTGTAGGTTGACTCTCAATGCCCTAAGAGAAGGAATAGCATGATTTTGAGCCAGCAGTGAAGAACAGCAATATATTTCGAAGTCAGGATGGTGAGTGGCTTGGAGATGCAATCGCAGGTGGTGTATTTTCTGCTCTTGTCCTTCCAGATGGAAATGGTCATGGGTTTGAAGGCATTGTCTAAGAAGCATTACTGAATTTCTGCAGTGCTTATAAATGTCACTGCTGCTACTAAAGCATCAGCGATGGAGAGTGTGGATGTGGTGCCTATTAAGACACTTTGGCATCATGCTTCTTGTAGGCTGATGGAATTGTACTCATCCAGACAGGTGGGGAGTGTTTCATTTGAGACTTGTAGATGATGGACAGGCTTTGGGGAGTCAGGTGGTGAGTTACAAACTGCAGGTTTCCTAGATTGACATGCTCTGTAGGGTGCTGCAGTATTTACATGGCAAGTCCAATTCAATTTATAGCAAATGGCAACTCGAGATGTTGATTCAGTGATGCTACCACCTTTGAATGGAAAGGTCAATGGTTAGGTTCTCTTATTGGAGCTGGTAACTTTTGTGCCACTTGTCAGCCCAAACTTGGATATTGTCCAGTTTTGCATTTGAACGTGGACTGCTTCAGTATCTGAGGAGTCACGAGTGGTGAACATTTTGCTGATGGTTGCACACACCCCAACTTCTAGGCTTATGATGGAGGGAAGCACATTGATGAAGCAGCTGAAGATGGTTGGGCTGAGGACACTTCTGAGGAATTTCTGCAGTGATGCCCTGGAGCTGAGATGGCAGACCTCCAACAACCATAATCATCTTTTGTGCTAAGCATAACTCAGTTTTCCTCCTGATACTCACTGACCCCAGTTTTGCCAGGAACTCCCCTCTGGAATTCAGCTCTTTTGTCCATGTTAAGAGAGGTAAGCAGTTCAGGCACGATAGAAGTGGGTACTGCAGATGCTGGAGATTACAGTCAAGATTAGAGTGGTGCTGGAAAAGCACAGGTCAGGCAGCATCCAAGGAGCAGGAAAATCAATGTTTTGGGCTAAAGTCCTTCATCAGGAATGAGGCTGGGAGCCTCAGGGGTGGGGCTGGGGAGAAGGTGGCTAAGAGTGCAATGGGTGGATGGAGGTGGGGGTAAAGGTGATAGGTCGGAGAAAAGTGTGGAGTAATATGTGGGAAGGAAGATGGGACACATCATGAGGGCAGTGCTGAGCTGGAAGGTTGGAACTGGGGTAAGGTGTGGGGAGGGGAAAGTAAGGAAACTGGTCAAGTCCACATTGATGCCATGGGGTTCCGAGGCAGAAGAGGAGGCATTCTTCCACCTTGCATTGGGTGGTGAGGGAGTGGCTGTGGGGGCATATCCTTGGCAGAGTGGGAGGGAGAGTTGAAGGGTTCGACCATGGAGCGGTGGGGTTGATTGGTGATGGTGTATCAGATGTTCTCTGAAGCACTTAGAAAGTTAGGACACCTACTCGCAGAGTGCTTCAGATTTGTGGAGTCTTCTGTGGCTATCCCCATTTCAAACAAGTATGCCATTTTGGAAAATGTAGGGGGTGATGGATTCTCAGGGGAACGTAGCACAAACATCCAAGTTTCTGGTATCGAGACTGGCTCTAATGCAACGAGGGGTAGGTCGGGTTCCAAAAGATCAATTGTGTTAGTGGACTCTCTAGTCCGAGGTACATACAGATGTTTCTGTGGCCAGCAGCGAAAAATCAGAATGGTGTGTTGCTTCCCTGGTGCCAGGATCAAGGATGTCTCAGAGAGTGTGCAGAGGGAAGGGATTGCTGAGATATTTTTATCAATAGTCACAGGTCAGGTGCCAGAAGACTGGAAGTTGGCCCTATTTAAGGGTGGTAAGGACAAGCCAGGGAACTGCAGACCAGTGAACCTGATGTTGGTGGTGGGTAAGTTGTTGGAGGGAATCCTGAGGGATAGGACGTACATGTATTTGGAAAGACAAGGACTGATTAGGGATAGTCAACATGTCTTTGGGCATGGGAAATCATGTCTCACAAGCTTTGTAGTAACAAAGAGGATTGCTGAGGGCAAAGCAGTAGACATGATCTAGATGGACCAGTAAGACATTCAACAAGGTTCCCCATGGGAGGCTGGTGAACAAGGTTAGATCTCATGGAATACAGGGAGAACGAGCCATTTTGATACAGAACTAGCACAAAATGTAGAAGACAGAGGGTGGTGGTGGAGGGCCTGTGACCAGTGGAGAGGAACAAGGATCGATGCTGGGTCCTCTACTTTTCATCATTTATATAAATGATTTGGATGTGAGCATAAGAGGTAGAGTTAGTAAGTTTGCAGGTTACACCAAAATTGGAGGCGTAGTGAATAGTGAAGATTACCTCAGATTACAACAGGATCTTGATCAGATGGGCCAATGGGCTGAGAAGTGGCAAATGGAGTTTAATTCACTTAAATAAGAGGTGCGGCATTTTGGGAAAGCAAATCTTAGCAGCACTTATACACTTAATGGTAAGGTCTTAGGGAGTGTTGCTGAACAAAGAGACCTTGGAGTGCAGGTTCATAGCTCCTTGAAAGTGGAATTGCAGGTAGTTAGGATAGTGAAGGTGGCGCTTGGTATGCTTTCCTTTATTGGTCAGAGTATTGAGTACAGGAGTTGGGAGGTCATGTTGCAGCTGTACAGGACATTGGTTAGGCCACTGCTGGAATATTGCGTGCAATTCTGGTCTCTTTCCGATCAGAAAGATAGTGAAACTTGAAAGGGTTCAGAAAAGATTTACCAGGATGTTGCTAGGGTTGGAGGATTTGTGCTTTTGGGAGGGGTTGAATAGGCTAGGGCTGTTTTCCCTGGAGCATCAGAGGCTGAGGGGTGACCTTATAGAGGTTTATAGAATCATGAGGGGCATTGATAGGGTAAATAGACAAAGTCTTTTCCCTGGGGTCTGGGAGTCCAAAACTAGAGGGAATAGGTTTAGGGTGAAAGGAGAAAGGTATAAATGAGATCGGAGAGGAAACTTTTACACAGTGGGTGGTACATGTATGGAATGAGCTGCCAGAGGAAGTGGAGGAGGCTGGTACAATTGCAACATTTAAAAGCCATCTGGATAGGTACATGAATAGGAAGGAAGGGTTAGGAGGGATATGGGCCGCGTGCTGGCAGGTGGGACTAGATTGGGTTGGGATATCTGGTCGGCATGGACCAAAGGTTCTGTTTCCGTGCTGTACATCTCGGTGACTCTATGTTTGAACCAATGCTGTGGTGCTCCTGGCAGAACCCAATCTATGCATCACTGTGCTGTTCAGGTGCTGTTTGATAGTAACATTGATGATTGGTCTACACTCAATGGGGCAGTAATTGACTGGGTTGGATTTGTCCTGTTTTGCAACCAGGACATACCTGAGCAATTCTCCACATTGTTGAATAGATGCCAGTGTTGTAACAGTACCGAAACAGCTTGGCTTGGGAAGTTCTGGAGCACAAGCCTTCAGTACTATCGCCAGAATGTTGTCACTAGGGCACATTTTTAGATATGCTTGGTGCCACTCCTGGCATGTCCTCCTGCCTTCTCCAATGAACTTCAAATGTTCCTCTGGTAATGGTATCAGGGCAGGGGTGCTCGGCCAGGAGGGTGTTGACTACATTGCAGTATGGTTCTACTGCTGCTTGTGGCCTCATGGATACTCAGCCTCAAGTTGCCAGATCTAATCAAAATCTATCCCATTTACCACAGTGATAGTATCGCACAACATGGCAGATATCCTTAATTGGAAGATCAAAACATCCATAAATTCTGTGCAGGGTGATAGACTGATGCACTTGCAGCCAGCAGATTGATGACGATGAGATTCAGCAGATTTTGCCCTTTTACCTGCCACAGACACAATCAAGCAGTTGTGTCATTTAGGACCTGGCTAGCTTCGTCAGTCATGGTGCTGTTATACCATTCCTAGTGAAAGGCATTGAAGTCCCTCACCCAGAGTACATTCTGTGCCCTAGAGATCCTCAGTGCTTCCTCTAAATGGTATTCAACATGGAGGATCATTGATTAATCAGCCTGGAGGGGTTTAGGGACAATATGTTAATTAGCAGGTAGTTCCCTTGCCTACATTTGATCTGATGCATTAAACTTCATGGTATCTAGAGTCAATTTTGAGGACAAGGACAATTCCCTCCCAATGGTATGCCACTGTTCTGTCACCTCTTAGTGGGATAAGTGATAGCATTATTTGGGACATAGACAGAAACACAATGGCAGGCTGTTGCTTGACTCGTCTGAGACAGTTTGCCCAATTAGCCCCCAAATGTTAATAAGGCAGACAGTGCAGGATTGACAACTCTGCATTTGCTGTTGCTGTTTCTAGTGCCTATTTTGATGCCAAGAGGTCTATCTAGTTCCATTCCTTTTTTTTTGAACATTTGCATTGATTGATATAACAGATTGAAATGGCTAAGCCATTTCAGAGGGTAGTTAAAAGCCAACCACATCAGATCAGATTCAGACAGTGGTTTCCTTCCCTAAAGGTAAAGTCACTTCCAAGCCTTACCAGACCATAGGGTTGCTCTCTCATTAGGAGACGACAACTGGTGGTGGTTTAACTAAGGAGAGTCCTTCACAGTAACCTCACCTGTGTGGAATTGAACCCCGACACATGGCATCAATCTGCATTACAAACAGCTGAGCTAAAAACAGATCCCGTTCCCTAAAGAACAGGGACCAGCTAGATTGTTAAGATGAATGAATATGGTTTCATTATCATCATTAGACTTAATTCTAGATTACGGAATTAAAAATGTCACCATTTGCCCTGATCCCAAAATTCATTGTCTACTGACAATACAAGTAAGCCATCACCACCTCCTAATGGCCACTGATATCAAGAGCAGGAAGTGTGGGGTAGAACATAAAAAACTAGCTTGCTACAACTAGAGTACTGCGCGAATTCCTCACCATATAACAAGAATGTAACAACACCAGACAGTGCAAACATTAGACTATTTCTTACAGCTGCTGAATCTGTCTGGGGAGAGATTTTCTATAACACCACAATTCTTACATCAACTTTTCACCAGTGTTCTTCATTCCAAAGGGCATCACTTTAAGCTGAGGTAGCCCATTTGGGGTTACAAATGCAGAAATTTCTTTCACTGACTCGGATTAAAAAAAAGGTACCGGTCAGTAACCACACATTAAGTCCAACATAGTGATGTAACTGGCTCATCCTACTTTCTTGATACGGTCCTTCAATCTAGGAATTGGATTTGAGTCCGACCTTGTAACAGTGTTGACCTTCCGATAATCCACGCAGAAGCGTTGAGTCCTGTTGGGTTTGGGAACTAAGACGATCGGCAAACCCCGGTCACTCTGGCTTGGGGCTTATGCCCGAAACGTCGATTCTCCTGTTCCCTGGATGCTACCTGACCTGCTGCGCTGTTCCAGCAACACATTTCCAGCGCTGATCTCCAGCATCTGCAGACCTCACTTTCTCCTCGAAGATATCCTCATCAAGTATAGCCTCCACCTCCATCTGGACCTGTCTGGCTTTGAAAGGATTAGGCTGATAGGGGTGTGGTTTTATCAGAGTAGTATTCCCTACATCTACTTCATGTGCAATAGCATTAGTCCTCTCCATCAGATTCTTACATATGTCCTTATACTGCAGTAACAAATCTTCCAACTGCATTCTTTGATCCTGAGACAGATAGCTTACTAACCTATCCCACTCCTCATGCACTTCATTTTTTAATCCATTGAGGCACATCAAAATCTATATCATCTAGATTTGAACCCTCACTCTGCGGGGCAGTAACTAACACCTATTTCTCCAGTTCTTTCTTTCTAGTAAATTAGGAGCCTTCCACATCCAAACTTTCAACTGCACTTCCACACGTCATTTACTGTATACATTGCTCCTGATTCGGTCTCCCTATTGGGGAGACAGGACAACTACTTGCAGAGAACATCTCCGGCACATTTGCACCAACTAACCCTACCAGCATGGCCGAACACTTCAACTCCCTCTCCCACTCAGCCAAGGACTTGCAGGTCCTGGGCCGCCTCCATCGTCACATCCTTGTCTGGTTCTCAGTTACATCCGAGCATTCGAGTAATTCCCTTACAATTTCAGCTTTACTTTTGAACTTGGTTAAACCCAGATCTAACTTATTTGTTAATTCTAAAGTATGGCATCTTTCTTTCCTTCTAAACTTCTTGGTGAATTTGAGAATCATTAAATCCCAGAACCTCTTTAGCAATTTTAAGAGCCATTTCTCTCACTTGTAATTTAAATCAACTTCAAATCACTGAAATTAAACAAATTTCTGGACTTACATTTTATTTAACAATCTAGGACATTAACCTGCAAGTGTTTAAAATCTGCTGGGATTTTTGTACCTCCAAATCTATTTAAGTCTATATAAACCATTCAAATCTCAAATCAAAGACTTAAACTGTTCAAATCCAATGATGAGCCCCAAACTATTATGATGTGGGTAATCTCCTTGCTTAAATTTAAACCAGTAACACAGATTTAAGCCATGCAGTAATCTGTGAAAATTCAAGAGGCCAATAACTGTTTAAGATATAAAGTTGTTAATTTTTACTTTAAAGTCTAAGAATAATTAACTAACAACTATTTACAACTCCTTTCTATAACCTATCTTATCTTTTACTTTCCCTTCGATAATACTAGTCTGATAAAAAACACTCAAGATTTACCAAAAGTTGAAATTTCAAAACCACGAAAAGTGAATGTTCTTCATCCTCTGTAGATTTGCTCTTCAGGTCGGTGTTGATGTTTCTCTCTGTGCAAACTCTTTCTGTAGACCGGTACCCCTCAGACAGTTCTGACCAGCAGCCTACATTTGTTGGTTGCTCCTTCCACATACCTCAACACTGTCCTATTTACCTCGCTCCCCACCACTGGTCCAGGAACTCCCCACATACATTCGGGGCACCATCTACACCCTCCACTTCCTCTAAGTAGTGTGTGTCCCTGGCCCCCAATGCCTCATCTTCACTATGGACACTCAGTCCCTATATACCTCTATCTGCTATGACCAGGGCATCCAAACCCTCCATTTCTTCCTTTCCCACCAGTATCCTTCCACTGATACTAATTTGTTTGGCTGAACTGGTCATTGCCACCATTCCTCACCTTTTCTTCTGTTACATCGATGACTGCATCAGCGCCACCTCGTGCACCCACAAGGAGGTTGAACAGTTTATTAACACATTCCATCTCACCTGGACCATCTCAGATACTTCCCTTTCTGAACCCCTCCATCTCCAACAGGCACTGACATCATCTACAAACCCACAGACTCCCACAACTATGTTGACAACACCTCCTCCTACTCTGCCTGCTGTAAATATGCCATCCCTTATTCCCAATTCCTCTGCCCCATCTGCTCCCATGCGGGCCAGTTCCACCACAGAACACATCAGATGGCCTCCTTTTTTAAAAGAACACAAATTCCCCTCCCACATGATTGATTATGCCCTCCAACCCATCTCATCTACTTCCCACACCTCCGCCCTCAAAGCTCACCCCTTCAACTGCAACAAGGACAGAATCCCCCCAATCCTCACCTTTCAACCCACCAACATCTGTATACATCACGTCATCCTCCACCACCTACAAATGGATCCCAGAGATATATTTCCCTCCCCACCCCATCCACCTTCTGTAAAGACTGTTCCCTCCGTGACTACCTAGTCAGGTCCACACCACCCACCAACCCACCCTCCCCTCTCGGCATCTTCCCCTGGCACTGCAGAAATTGCAAAACTTGTGCCCACACTCCCCCCCACCTCTGTCCAAGGCCACAAAGGAGCCTTCCACATCCAACCACAATTCCACACGTCATATACTGTATATGTTGCTCCAGATGCAGTCTCTCCTACATTGAGACCACTTCAGAGAACATCTCCGGAACACCTGCACCAACCAACACTACCGCCCAATGGCCGAACACTTCAATTCCCCCTCCCATTCAGCCGGGGACATGCAGGTCCTGGGCCGCCTCCATTGCCATACACTAACCACTCAATGCCTGGAGGGAGAATGCCTCATCTTCCGCCACGGGACCCTCCGACCCGATAGTATCAACATGGATTTCACCAGTTTCCTCATTTCCCCTCCCCCCACCCTATCCCAGATTCAATCTTCCAACTCGGCACTAACTTAATGACCTATCCTTCTTCCTTCCCACCTATCTGTCCCACTCTCCCCTGACCTACCACCATTACCCCACCTCCCTCCACCTATTGCACTCTCAGCTACCTTCCCCACAGCCCCCCCCCCACCTATTTAATCTCTACACCCCTAGGCTCCCAGTCTCATTCCTGATGAAGGGCTTTTGCCCAAAAGGTCAATTCTCCTGCACCTCGGGTGCTGCCCTGACCTGCTATGCTATGCTTTTCAAACTCCACACTCCCTATTCTGACTGCCAACATCTGCAGTCCTCACTTTCTTTACATCTGTTGGTCTTTTGGTAGTTCTCCTCCTAACTGTTCAATTTTCTCAATCTTATGCACCCTAAGCATCAGATTATGTCATTGGCTTTTAATATTGTCAATATACTAAATAGTAACATGATTGGAGGTTGGTTCTTTTTTTGGGGTATAATTTAAACTGATTGGCCTAATTCAAATTTGTTTTTGTCTCCAGACAACTTCTCTGGACTACATGTTACATTGTATTTTGTTCAGAACACTTAGTGCTGTCAGGTTGTTCTGCTAGCCTTTAACTCTTTAAAAAAGGTACAGTACACCAACATCTTCAAAACACCAGGATTCCCATTTCTCAGCCCATTTCTGCAGCTGATTTACTTCTTGCTGTATCCTTTGACAACCTTGTATGCTATCCATAACTCCACCAATCTTTGTATCATCTGCAGACTTACTAACCCAAACATCTACATTTCATCCAAGACTGGGATCTCTTGTGGAACACCACTCGTCACAGACCTCTAGCCTGAAAAACAACTTTGCAACTGGCAGGTCTTGTCTTACTAACTTGATTGAAATTTTTGGAGGAGCTGACAAAGGTGATCGATGGGGGTAGAGCAGTGGATGTTGTCGACTTGGATTTTAATAAGGCTTTTGACAAGGTTTCTCAATGTAGGCTCATTCAGAAAATTAAGATGCGTGAGATCCGTGATGACTTAGCTGCATGGATTCAGAATTAGCTTGTCCATAGAAGGCAAAAAGGTCTTACACAATCAAAACAGTACTTAGTATTTTCTGTAATGTTGACATGTAAATCAATGAGTCATATAATCGCGATCATTCTTTTCACACACTTTGAAAGTTCTTAAATACATTTCAGCAATGTGTTCAACAAGGTTCCGCAGGTTTGGATACAGAACTGGCTCAAAGGTAGAAGGCAGAGGGTGATTGTGGAGGGCTGTTTTTCAGACTGGAGGCCTATGACCAGTGGAATGCCACTAGGATCGGTGCTGGGTCCTTTTTTTGTCATTTACATAAATGATTTGATTAGATTAGCTTACTTACAGTGTGGAAACAGGTCCTTCAGCCCAACAAGTCCACACTGACCCTCCGAAGAGCAACCCACCCATTCCCCTACGTTTACCCCTTCATCTAATACTACGGGCAATTCACCTAACCTGCACATTTTTGGACTGTGGGAGGAAACTGGACATCGGAGGAAACCCATGCAGACATGGGGAGAATGTACAAATTCCACACAGACAGTTGCCTGAGGCGGGAATTGAACTCGGGTCTCTAGCACTGTGAGGCAGCAGTGCGAGCCACTATGCTACTGTGCCGAGCATAAGAGGTATAGTTAGTAACTTTGCAGAT
This sequence comes from Chiloscyllium plagiosum, assembly GCF_004010195.1. NCBI lineage: Eukaryota > Metazoa > Chordata > Chondrichthyes > Orectolobiformes > Hemiscylliidae > Chiloscyllium > Chiloscyllium plagiosum. The sequence goes on along the minus strand of NC_057722.1, from coordinate 46,928,182 downwards.
GACACCAAAATTGGAAGTGTAGTGGACAGCGAAGAGGGTTACCTCAGATTACAACAGGATCTTGACCAGATGGGCCAATGGGCTGAGAAGTGGCAGATGGAGTATAATTCAGATAAATGCAAGGTGCTGCATTTTGGGAAAGCAAATCTTAGCAGGACTTATACACTTAATGGTAAGATCCTTGGGAGTGTTGCTGAATAGAAAGACCTTGGAGTGCAGGTTCATAGCTCCTTGAAAGTAGAGTCACAGGCAGATAGGATAGTGAAGGCGGCGTTTGCTATGCTTTCCTTTATTGGTCAGAGTATTGAGTACAGGAGTTGGGAGGTCATGTTACGGTCGTCCAGGACATAGGTTAGGCCACTGTTGGAATATTGCATGCAATTCTGGTCTCCTTCCTATCGGAAAGATGTTTTGAAACTTGAAAGGGTTCAGAAAAGATTTACAAGGATGTTGCCAGGGTTGGAGGATTTGTGCTATAGGGAGAGGCTGAACAGGCTGGGGCTATTTTCCCTGGAGCATCGGAGGCTGAGGGGTGACCTTATAGAGGTTTACAAAATGAGGGGCATGGATAGGATAAACAAACAAATTCTTTTCCCTGAAGTTGGGGAGTCCAGAACTAGAGGGCATAGGTTTAGGGTGAGAGAGGAAAGATATAAAAGAGATCAACAGGGCAACGTTTTCACACAGAGGGCGTTACAGGTATGGAAATGAGCTGCCAGAGGAAGTGGTGGAGGCTGGTACAATTGCAACATTTTAAGAGGCATCTAGATGTGTATATGAATAGGAAGGGTTTGGAGGGATATGAGCCAGGTGCTGGTTGGTGGGACTAGATTGGGTTGGAATATCTGGTCGGCATGGACAGGTTGGACCAAAGGGTCTGTTTCCATGCTGTACATCTCTATGACTCTAGACTGGTTAGCAAGTCAGAATACATGGAATACAGGGAGCACTAGTTATTTGAATACAAAATTGGCATGAATGTAGGAGACAGAGGGTACTGTTGGTGGAGGGTTGCTTTTCAGACTGGAGGACTGTGACCAGCAGTGTGGCATAAAGATCAGTGCAGGGTCCACTGCTTTTCGTCATTTATATAAGTGATTTGGGTATGAACATTGGTCCCAGAGGACTGGGAAGTAGCTAAAGTTGTTCCTGTATTCAAGATGAGAAAGAGAGATAATCCAGGAAACTATAGATTGGCGAGTCTCACAGTAGCTGGGAAGCTACTGGAGAGAATTCTTTGGAATAGGATTTACGTGCATTTGGACAGTCAGCATGGCTTTGAACAGAGCAGGTCATGTCTTACTAACTTGATTTAAATTTTTGAGGAGCTGACAAAGGTGGCCAATGGGGATAGATTAGTGGATGTTGTCTACATGGATTTTAGTAAGGCTTTTGACAAGGTTTCTCATTATAGGGTCGTCCAGAAAATTAAGATGCGTGGGATCAATGATGACTTGGCTGCATGGATTCAGAATTGGTTTGCCCACAGAAAGCAAAAAGGTAGTGATGCAAAGTTGTTTTTCAGGCTGGAGGTCTGTGACTAGTGGTGTTCCACAGAGATGAAAAAATGTAGATGTTTGGGTTAGTAAGTCTGCAGACAATTCAAAGATTGGTGGAGTTGTGGATAGTGTACAAGGCTGTCAAAGGATACAGCAAAAAGTAAATCAGTTGCAGATATGGGCTGAGAAATGGCAGATGGAGGTTAATCTGTAGATGAACTGCTGCATTTTGGGAGATCAAATATTCAGGAAAAAGGTATTAGTTAATTGCAGGACACTGAAGAACATTGATGTGCACAGGTACCTTGGCAAAGGAGGAGTATTGCATGCTTGCCTTCATTGGGTCAGGATATTAAGTAAGAGAGTCAGGATGTCATGTTGCTCCTTTATAAGGCTTTGGTTAGGCCACACAGTATTGCATTCATTTCTGGTCGCTGCATTACAGGAAGGCTTTGGATAGGATACAGAAGAGGTTTACCTGGATGCTGCCTGGATTAAAGGGTATGAACTAGAAGGAGAGGCTAGAAAAACTAGCATTGTTTTCTTTGGAGCAGCAGAGGCTGACTGGAAACTTGACAGAAGTCTACAGTATATAATTATGAGATGCATTGATAAGGTTGACGGTCAGATGCTTTTTGCCCCAAGAGTTGAAATGTCTAAAACTAGGGGCATGCATTTAAGGTGAGAGGGGGATGTTCAAAGAAGATGTGAGGGGCAAGTTTTTTCAAAATACAGAATAGTAGGAGCATGGAATGCACTGCTAGGGTTGGTGGAGGAGGCAGATAGGGGTGTTTAAGAGACTTTTAGATAAGCACATGAATATGCAAGGAATGAAGGGATATGGACCAAGGGCAGAAAGAAGGGATTAGTTTAATTTGGCATCATGTTCGGCAGAACATAATGGGCCAAAGGGCCTGTTCTTGTGCTGTACAGTTCTATGTTCTAGAGAAGGAATGCTTAGTACCTTTTGCAAATGACACCAAAATTGAAGGTGGAGTGGACAGCCAAAAAGGTTATCTCAGAATACAACAGAATCTTGATCAGATGGACCAGTGAGCCAAGGAGTGACAGATGGAGTGTAACCTAGACAAATTGAGGTGCCGCATTTCGGTAAGGTAAATGAGGGCAGGTCTTATACATTCAGATGGTAGCATCCTGAGGAGTGTTGCCAAATAAAGAGAACTTAGAATGCAAGTTCATAGTTCTTTCAAAGTGGAGCCGTGGGTAGACGGGTAGTGAAGAAAGCAGTTAGTATACTTGCCTTTATTGGTTAGTGCAGAGTATAGGAGTTGGGATGTCATGTTGCAGCTATACTAGACATTATTTAGGCCACTTTTGGAATACTTCTGGTCTCTCTGCTATAGGAAGGATATTGTGAAACTTTAAAGGATTTAGAAAAGACTAAGAAGGACGTTGCCAGGACTGGACACTTTGAGCTATAAGGAGAGGCTAAATAGGCTGGGCCTGTTTTCCCTGGAGCATGGAGGCTGAGAAATGACTTTATAGAGGTATTTAAAAGCATGAGGGGCATGGACAGGGTAAATAGACAAGATATTTTCCCAGGGTAGCGAAGTCCAAAACTAGAGGGCATAGGTTCAAGGTGGGTGGGGTGGGATTGGATTTGAATAGGATCTAGCAGACAACCTTTTCACACAGACAAAGGTGCACATATGGAATAAACGGTTAGTGGAAGTGGAGGAGACTGGTACAATTACAACATTTAAAAGGCATCTGGAAGGGTATATGAATAGAAAGGATTTAGAGGGATATGAGCCAAATGGGACTAGGTAAATTTAGGATATCTGGTTAGCATGGACAAGTTGGACCAAACTGTTTCCATGCTGTACAATTCTATGACTATGACAATCATGAAACAAACCTTAAAACTCCAGCTCCAAATCACAGACAGACAGTCAGTACCAAAAAGGACCGGAAACCTGCTCTTGCTTACATCCACATGTGGAAGGCCACCTTTCAGAAGGAGGGAAAAAAGAATGAAGATGTAAACTTGCCAATGCTGCTAAGCCATTCCAACCAATCATGACCATTAATTAAAAACAAATTAAAAAAGGCAACTTTATAAATCTTTGAGACAGAAAAGTGGAGTTTGTTCTTGCCTTTCTCTAGTAGTACAATTAGATAATGGGGTAGAAGTTATTTCAATGCATCATTGTAGGCTTTCCTCCCAGAGTGTCTGAAGTACTAACTGCAAGATTCACTTTCAATTTCTAATCAATCCAAGGACTGCTTACCCTTGTCAGGTACCAGTCTCTTAATAAAAAGATCTGATTGCTAGCTGCGTGACATCAAGAAAACAAAAGGAGAGATGCCATGAGAATTATTTTTAAATTTTGGCACCATCTGAAAGATTCAGGGAAGACTTGTCAGAATGTCTGACAACTATCACATTAACATTACTATATATAGAGATCTTGGGAGACAAATCCATAGGTCCCTGAAAGTTTGCCCTCAATGGTTGAGGCACTGAGTATAAAAATTTAGCAAGTCACATTGCAGCTGTAAGAGCCTTTAGTTAAGTTACATTTGGAGCACTTTGTGCAATTCAGACTATGCAGAAGGTGCAAAAGTGGTTTACCAGGCTGTTGCTTGTATTAACTATCAAAAAGGAGGTTGGATAAACTTGGGACTGTTTTCACATGAACTCAGCAGAGGCTGAGTAGCAACCCAATAGAAGTGGGGATTCTGCCCGAAATATTGATTTTCCTGCTCCTCAGATACTGCCTGACCTGCTGTGATTTTCCAGCACCATCCTAATCTAGACTGATTTCCAGCATCTCACTTTTGCCTAAAAAAAAAAAGCCAACATATGCAGACAGCCTGCAGAATAGCTCCCTGAAAGGTCCCTTTATCTATCAACTGACCTGTGAAACAGAAACCCTAAGAAAAGACAGAGGAAGATGCAAAGAGGAGATTTGACAGCTGGCTGGTTTTGAAATTTGAATTTTCTGGTAAATCGTAATCAGGGGTTTTATTGGACCAGCATTGTGGAAGGGAAAGTTAAAGATAGTTTAAAGAAGTTGCAAATAGTTGTTAGTTAATAGTCTACATGAGATTTAAAGAATAAAGTTCTTAAATTTTTTTTGTACTTTAAATAGTGACTATTGGGATAGTTCTTGCCTCTCGAATTTGAATGGATTACAGCATGGGTTCAGTTAAACGTCTTTTCTGTGTCACTGGTTTAAATTAGTGAGGGGTTGGGTGTTCACCCAAAGTCATAACACATGGTAATCTGAAGGGCCTACTTCCATGTTGTACTGTTCTGTGTTCTAACATAGATATGTGAACCATGGGCAGGACACTACCAATCACAGCCATTAGCGAGTAAGATTGCTTATTCAAGGGTTTAGGGGCAGAAAATTGGGAGTGCAAAGCAAAAACGACATGTTGTAACAAAACTTATAAAATGATTGAGCCACAATCGTTGACATTAACCCAATTCTGAATATCTTTACTGCTAAGATCCAGTAAACTTTAATACAAGGTTCAAGGTTGTAGGGAAACAAAAAAAATGCCATTAAATGAAATTGATTGCAAAACCTACCAGCTTCTCAGAGATTATATCCAACCTTTAGCCAAAAAAAAAACACATTCACTTTGTGAATTGTATCTTTGAATGGCAAGATTCTGTAATGTGTTCTTCTCAATAACCAAAGGAAACAAATCTTGAAGTATTAATTTCAACCTTCAAAAAGCTATGGCTTTTGAAATGGTTCTCTCATCTTTGTAGGAAAATCTAATTTAGCCTAAGCCCCAAAATTAATTAAAATGTTCAAAGATGGGAAGTTGTGTTTTGCAATCTTATGGTGAAGTTTAAATGATACCTTCATTGCATTAAAAGATAGATAACACATAGCTAACCTCTTTATTTATTCCATTTTAGGCAATTGGAGAGTTCTATCTTACAAAGCTTATATCCTACTTAATAAAAAAGGGTTGGTGCAGTTGCTTTATTTAGTACTCTGATAAATGACCGCTTAATCTACACACAAGTGATTAAAAATGAACTGAAGGAATTGGATATCACAATTACCTTTTGTATATAAAATGTTACGTAACAATAACTGCTTCAAGCACAATTGATTATTTCAAGTGTATAGTGGTGCAATTTTTTCATTACTCTGGCCACAGGTACTGTACTGGAGACAAACTATGCAATATTATGTGAAGATTTATGTTGGTCTTGCAAAAGCATTGCTTAAAAAAAAAAGGATCAAGCTGAGCTCAGTTAAGAGTCAACACTAAATTAAAACCAGTTGAAAACAAAATCCACTTCGACCGAAAAAAAACTCAAGTCTATAGATTGAATGTTAACTCAATACCAAATGGTACATGATTTATTTGCCTAGAAATAAAAAAATCGCCTAAAGTGCCATCTCTTGATAATAAGTCAATTGCAAAAGCGGTTGTAAAAAGTTGAACATCAGGTCACATGGAGGTCAATTATAATTAGAAAGTTCTGTAACTGAACTAATGAATGAGTTATTGTCAGAATAACTAAATATTTCTCAACAGCAAACAGTATGACATTGTTACAATATCACACCTGCATGCTTCTTCTAGGATGAGCCCTATTGTTCCTCTGAACTCTAAGGTGGCATTCTGAAATTCAGTAGGGCAATAAGAACGTTCAAATGTGCCCTTAAGGTGTCTCAAAACATGTCAAATAACACCCAAGGATTATTAGTTTTCTGGCTCCAATCAGGAATTAAATAGTGACGATTGCATAATTGGGTCACCAATATCTGATGTCACCCAATGAATGTATTATCAAGTTGCCTCATTCAACTTTCAACATCAAGGAAAGTTTTGCCTGCATCACAGACATGAACACTGGAGAATCTCAGTTGTACTAAAGTCACACTGTAGTTGTGTTAAATGTATGTTTTCAATGGTACAACTTCAGGAAGACTACAAATACTTCAATGCAGTTTTCTGAAGAGAGTGATACATCTGAAAAACCATACTCCCTTCCCTGGTAACTCCAGGCTAGAAACAACTCTGGCTAAGAAGGTGGACAGGGGAAATTCTGGGAAGGTTGTTATAATGGGAACAATCCTGAAACAACTGACTTTTTAAAAAAAAACTATAGGAACCACCTAACACTCTGATTAACACCTTTCTAAAGCCAAGAATAAGGATTCTTTACGAGTGCTTTGTAAACATTTTTGCCTCCAGTCCAATGGGCCAAAGACCCCTTGGACTAGTGACTGATCTCATCCCATCCAATTATGCCCACCCCTGAAAAACACTTCAGAATTAGTTGAAAGTGAATATTTTGCTTTACTGCTGAAGTGGTAATAATTGTACTTTTGTTAAGTACTTAAACCAGAAACCAAGATACATTTTTTGGACAAGATTATAATACCATGTTTCAAATAATTGTAAAATATGTCTGTGAAACCAATTTATATTTACATTAAGTGAAAACCTGCAGCAACACGATTAGAGGGTTTTTTTGCACTTATGCTGACTTGTCTCACACACAGGAGATGGTCTGCTTGCATGATCTCATGAATGGTGGGGCTGAGGGTTAGTTGTCTCATGGCCTCATGACGTAGATTGAGAAATAGCTTTAGTGCAAACAGGTAAACACTCAACTTGTCACCAAAATGTTGGCAATTGCCAATTCTGAGAGAGACTTCTTGTCATTTTGAAGCAGAGGCAATATCAAAATGGCTACAATAAACCTCAGGCTGAACACCAGATTGTATTTCTACATCTTCACCTTGGAAACAGAAGCATTCTATTTGCCATAGTTACTAGTATGTAATAGATATGGATGGTGGTCCTCAAGTATGGAAAATATAAATAAGGAGAATTTCAGAAGAACTTCAAAAGCATGTAGTCCAACTGGCCTGTTTCCACACTGTAGGGAAACCATTAAAAAAAAAATGGTCTTAGTGGGTTTACTTTTTCAAGTTGCAACTACTCAAAACTACAATGTGGGCAATACTAGCAAGTGGCCAATGGTTCCAAAGAGTATCACAGCCATTCCATTGTTTTTCCATCCAGAGTACATTGCAATTTTCAGTACTTGGACCTCAGTTCTCCTCTACAACTTGCTTGATCTCTACCCTTAGTATTCCTCCTTTTCAAGTGGTTATCTAATACCCTGAAATAGCGTATGAATTGTGTTTATAGGCTTTTCCATATTCGAAATGTTTCTTATTCCTTTGTGGTCATCTCACATTGGTTTGATCAAACATTCTGCCTATATTTACCTTACCATGAAATTCTTCTAAATTGTGAAGAGTTGTTAGGCTAGCCCTCAAATCTTCAGTCCTAATGAAAAAAAAATGTTTAAAATCAGGTCTCTCTCAGCAAGAAAGTGGAACTTAATCCTGCAGTTGTCCCACTGTCTCAGAAGCAAAGTTTGCATCTCCATGTCCAAAGCAAACTAGCTTGGTCATACTTCAAATAAAGTACACCATTTTTTTTTTTTAACTACTCAACCAAATTTGATATTTAAACAGAAAACATTCTAGCTATCTAAACTGAAAATAATCTGTGAATAGTTCTGAAGACAAGAGATACACAAAATAGGTTAAAGATATGCTTACACATATTTTCTATATTTCCTGGAACAGGATGCTCGATTGAAGCACGGTAATTTAGAAAATAAGATAAGTAGGCCATTTAGCTCTCCAGGCCTGCTCTGCCATTCAATAGGATTATAGTTGATCATCCAATTCAATGTCCTGTTCCTGGTTTCTCCCAGTACTGTTTCAACCCTTTAGTTCTAGAAAAGATATTAACTGCTTCTTGAAAACACTACTTTTTGTGGTAAAGAAACCCAACCTCGGTGAAGAAATTTCTCTTCGGCTTCGTCCTAACTAGCCTGTATCCTTACACCATGAAAACAGGGTCTGGACTCCCTAGTTGGTCAACAGGAACATCCTCCCTGTGTTTATCCTGTCTGGTCCTGTTAGAATGTTTAGGTTTCTGTGAAATAGCCCCTGCCATTGTTCTAAACTGCAGCGAATATAGTCCCAATCAATCCAGCCATCTCAGGAGTGAGTGTAGTCAACCTTTATTACACTCCTTCATACCCAGAATATCCATCCCCAGACAAGGAGAAAAAAAAAATGCACACAATACTCCAGGTATATCCCTCAAACACCCTGCTGAATTGCAGCAAGATATCCCTGCTCCTGTGCATTGAAGAGTTGAAGGAAGGGTCTGTTTCCATGCTGTATGATTCTATGATGGCAAATATGCTGTATCTGCATGCTTACTTTCAGTGACTGGTGTACAAAGACACTCAGATCTTGGACCTCCACCTTTCCCCATTCAGATAATAACCTACTTTTCTGGCTTTGCTATCAAAAGTGGATGAATTCATTTATCTACATTTTACTTCCTCTGCTAAGCATTTGCCCAATCACTCCTCTTGACCAAATCACACTGAAGCATCTCTGCATCTTCCTCGCTATTCACCCTGCCACCCAGCTTTGTGTTTTCTGCAAATTTGAAGATTTATAATTTAGTTCTCATTAAATTATGAATAGCTGGGAACCAAATAATCTGTGGTACTCCACTAGTCACTGCCTACTATTTATAAAATGACCCTTTTATTCCTGTTTGTTGCCTGTCTACCAACAAGTTGTCTATCCACAATCAGTACACTACTCCCAATCCTACACTCATTAAGCTAGAGGTTTATAGCTTCAGGAGCAGCACTCAGCATCAAGTGTGACAGACCAGGAGTTTATCCTGCTTCTACACCTGCCAGGTTTAACCAACCAACTTCTTTGGCAGAGAATCATAGAATCCCTATGGTGTGGAAACAGGCCATTTGGCCTATTGCGTCCACACCAACTCTCCAAAGTATCCCATCTAGACTCTCACCCCCAAACCTATCCCTGTAAACCTGAATTTCCCATAGCTAATGCACACAACCTACACATCCCTGAACACTTGTCAATTTAACATGACCAACCCACCTAACCTACACATCTTTAGACTGCAGACACAAGGAGAAGTCTGTGTGGAGTTTGCAGTTGCCAGATGCTGGAATTGAAACCAATTTCCTGTCATTGTGAGGCAGCAGTGCTAACCACTGAGTTACTGTGCCACCCACTATGAATGCTACGAGTTATAAATACAATTCTGTGGTCATCAAGTCCTGAAATGAGACACAAAGCCTGAACTTTTGGCTCAAAGCATGGTTGTTGCACGCAATAACACAAGACCACACCTTGCTTATATTTTCCTTAATACACATAGTAGCTCAGAGCCTGCTGCATTTAAATTAAATGTAAAACTTCATGCAAGACTGCAATTAGTCTTATTGAACCTCAATAACTTTTAGATGCATAGAATATAATGTTGTCTCCAGAAGTAGGAATCAGTTAAAGAGCAGATGGATATTATCTTTGAAAGTCAAAAATGAATGGTCCTTTTGGTTGTTAGTGTGCTGCAATTACTTAGACCACTTAAGTCAACAATAAATTCTTTTCACCAGCCAGAATATTCTTCTCCAGTCTTGGGCTGAAACAAAGGTGCTAAATCGTTATTTTCAAGTAATTGTGTGTATGCAGCTCTGTGTTGTAATCAAACACGTTCCAGTTACCAGGGAAGATTACTTTGTAACATCAAAATCTTCTCTTCAAATCAATTGGCATCCTTCCATTTGCAAATGATGTTGGAAATATAGCTTCAGTTTTGGGGAGGTCAGATGAGATTCTACACAGCACTTCTTTTGATGGCTGAACAAATAGTTTCACAAAAGGGAAAATCCATCACAAATTTAATTGCCTAAACTGGTGTTGGAGGAAGATTCCTACTGATGTCTTGTTTGCAGGACTAATACTGGCTTCAAAGCTTCTGAAACCACATCATTATTGCAGTGAAACCCTTCCCCCAACTGGAGTTACATTTGCACCAATTATCAGCTTGAGTTTCTTCACTTGTCATGATGATGTCAAGAGCTTTCATGTCTCTTCAAAATCCTTGAATTAGAATTTTGGAGGGCTTAGTTTCTTTTCAGAGGTGACCTTCTCATCTTTGATACATTGGGTTCTTAGGTCCTTTATGCAAGCCCAGAGTCGCAGCCGCACCGCACGCTGCCCTCGAAGCGGCTGCGGGGGGGGGGGGGG